>NC_136991.1:26168992-26198992 GCF_032717465.1 Coenobita brevimanus | reverse complement strand
GGGGGGGGGGGAAGGGAATGAGGGGATCAGACTGGAGATGTGCCCTTAGAATGTGTGTGTGTGTGTGTGTGTGTGTGTGTGTGTGTGTGTGTGTGTGTGTGTGTGTGGCTTGCTTTGTGCTGCTTAGTGTAGTGTGATGTGGCGTAACGTGGTGTGACGTGGTGTTGCGTGATATTCGAGATGTGGTGTGCGTGATGTGACGTGATGTGGCATTGCGTGGCGTGCCGTGGTGTGGTAGTGATGATGATGGTAATGTGTGTGTGTGTGTGTGTGTGTGTGTGTGTGTGTGACAATATTGTAGGGTACGTTATTGCGTCCCGGATGATATTTTGGTAAAACAGTTTCATGTTAATAAGTCAATGAGAAATTCGAAGGTTTGAACACTGAGTGAATGAATGTATGGTTCATTTCACTGGTCATCGAGACTTTTAGTAAGGCTACTCTTAATCCTTTTTCTTCTATTTCCAAAGGATATCCGCCCTCATAGTGACAAAAATAGACATGCTCTTGAATTACTTCGAATGCCGTAATGCACGTTTTAACCTTTTCCAGTATAATGGAGAAAATCTAGCAAAAAAAATCGTAGTAAGAGGCTAAAAGTAAAATAAGTCCACTTCTGATAGAGTGGAGTGCTTGTAGTTCGGGCAACGAAGTGTCGTATAAATGAGAAGGGACAGTGGGCTTCTGTCGGCCCAAGCATCTAGAATGGAACAAGTGAATAATATGTGTGGATGCATAAATATCATGGGGAAGAAAGGAAGGAAGAACCGCAGGAATTTTCCTGCAAACAAATATATGGTTTTCCAATAATTTGACATTTGTATTCGCAAGAGAATTATAACAGTGAGATAACAGGTTGGAAAATCAAGGAAGCACACTACAAAATGCGAGAAATAATGTAGAGGTGCGAGGACAACCCTCAGGCACACGAAATTTGCCCCTCACTTTTTCCTTTTCCAGAGCCTGCACCATCCCTGCTTTTTGCAAACCATGACATAAAAAATATAATCCGTTCCTGTCTCCTACTCCTCGCCAAGATACTATAGAAGCCCATGCGTTTACTGCTCAAGCTCTGACTACAGCTGCTAATATAGTTACAGATTCGTCTACATCACATCCGATGAATCTAGCAGTGGCAACATGAGTTCGATAAACACAAGGTACAGCTTTTGGACTCAGATTCGCCTTTTGTTTTGTGTGTGTGTGTGTGTGAACTTACGACATTATTACTCGGACTACACCTTAAATATCCAGTCAAGCATCCATGACTGACGAGGCAACATTGAGATCCCCCAGACAGCAACGCACACCTTGTGATTCACCTAAGAATCATCCATTTAACAGTGCACAGGACAGTTCTTCACACAGCCCATCAGACCACTCTGCCTCCTATGCTGATTCATAGCTGTATTCTCTACCAGTGCCTTATCCATCGCTGTACTGTATTATCCATCATACGGGTCACGAGGATGCCTAATGAGATTAGTTGTAGGGGACAATCACTTCCCTTCTGATGCAATCTTCATATCTTAACGGCAGCACTCTACCCTAGACCAGAGGGTGTCCTTGCTTTTAGCACAGCGTTTCTTAACCTGGAGTGCTAGCACCCCCAGGGGTGCTGAAATCAATTTTATGGGATGCTGGAAAATGCTGCATCATTTTTTTTTATTGGTTTTGCTTTGTATTGGCATCCTTGATTTTTTTTTAAATGTATAAAACAAACTTTTAGGCAATACTTCACTTTAACCGTGCAGCAATCCCAGTAACTAGATGTAAAGGTGTGCTGGCTGGACTGAGACCTTATTAAAGGGGGTGCTGAGGTCGGAAAAGGTTAAGAAACGCTGCTTTAGCACAAGAAAATAGACATAACACACCCACGCACACAGAGAGGCTATAAAGGCAACATTTGTTATCCATAGCATACATATACACCCACATGGGCTACTCTATACAGTTCAACTCGTTCCCTTTTTCATCGTTTGAATATATTGCCCACGCATACGTCAGCTTTTGGATTTTTCTCCGTGTCAGGGTTTACTCAAATTTTTAAACGACTGTTAAGAAGCGAGATTTGCCAATTAGGTAGACGGGGAGCATCTTGATGTTTCTCGACGTTTACCGTAGGTTTCGGTACGAGTTAGAGTTGACAGTTTGCCTCCTGTTTGTGAGCTTAGTTATGTCCTAAGTTATGCATTAAATTTTTTTGCTCTTTTTCTTTATACCGTTTTATTTAAGAGATTGCTTGTTAAATTATGTAATTTAAGTTCGTATGGTAAATGATTTAGAGTGTTACGTAATGTAAGAAAAACTCTGGCATGTTTGTTTTTCTCATAGAATGTGGAAGTTTCTCGGGTAATGCAAGCTTATATAAGGATGGGGTACAGACTCTTTCGAGTTTAGAAAGTTTTTGGTTCAGTTTGAGTGTAGTACAGTGTCAGTGCAGTGTCAGTGAAGATTGTATATTTTCAGTACATGTGAAAACAGAAAAGGGTTGACAAGCATTAAGTGTAATAACAGTGAAGTGTTGTCAAGCATTAACTGTAATAGCAGTTAGTAAAGTCTGTATAGCTCCAGTGCTTGTGAGAACAATGAAGTTGGAAAGCAGTAAGTTGAATTATTTGGAAAATAAAGACAGTGAACTTTAAGAAACCAGTGTTTATTGTCACCTCATCTGATCTTGTGTGTTGTACTCCTTAAGGCTGACCATAAGGAGAACAACTCACTGGGCAAAGTCCTACTTGTGCTCTACTACTGCTGTTGGAGCCTGTGGCATTGTGGGGTGGGGAGATAACACTGATGTCAGGAGTGTGGATTAAGTGCTGCAGTGAGTCTACTCTTCGACATGGAGCAAGGAGATGTACAGACAAGGTCCCGAGCTGGACAGGAGGACGAGGCAGCAATTATGAAGTTATTACAAGCTTCAGAGAAAGAACTCCAAGCACAATTACAAGCCCAAAGTGAAGAACAGAAAGAGCTCAGAAACGAATTCAAAGAACAGTTACAAGCACAAAGTGCCCAACTACAGGAACAGAACGAAGAACTGAAAGAACAACTGCAAGCACAGAGTGAACAACTAGAGGCACAACGTGAACAAAAAGAATGTTATGTACAACTTCAAGAGGCATCACAGGAGCAACAGAGGGAATTACAACTGAGGATGCAAGGACAGCTGGATGCTTTCATGGGGGAAAGGAAGGAAGAACAGGAATAACTGAAGGAGGAGGTATATGCTGAGCTACGGCAGGAGAACAATGAGGTAAACAATAATGTCACTGAGTCCGAATAGCATGTAGACGATCAGTTGATGTCAATTAGTGAGGAAACAGTGACGAAGTGCAAACAGCATGTGGACAACCAGCTGAAGATTAGTGAGGGAATAGTGATGGAGTGCAGACAGCATGTAGATAACTAGCTGAAGCATGTAGCTGACCATGTGAAGATAATTAATGAGAAAACTGAGGCTGTAGAGAAATATCGTACTGCTGAGCCTCAGGCTAATGCACAAGGAGCATATGATAAGAAGGGACAGTGTATGTGAAACTTGATGGATCCCAGGCATCTAAAGGTAGCATTACAGGGTTGAATAATAAGAATGTAGAAGTTTTAAGTCCTGGCCTTAATTATGATGCCCCAGTTTTTTAGGCCCCAAACCAGTGAAGTGCATGGCTATAATGGGGGTCTAATTAAAAAGAAACCTCAGGAATTTGATGGTAGAATATCTTGGGAAGCTTACCATGCACAGTCTGAGTTACTTGCGGATCAGAATGGTTGGGATGATAGGCAGAGGGCTGTGCAGCTTGCTACTAGCCTTACGGGTGCTGCAGTAGAAATTCTGGGCCAAATGTCAGAGATGAAGAGGAACAGTTATCATTTCCTAGTAGAAGTGCTGGAGCGCAGATATGGAACCATGTACCAGACTGAGGTTTACAGAGCAAGATTCCAGAGCTGTGTACAGGCTTAAGGAGAATCCTTGCAACAGTTTGCTCATGACCTGGAGACTATGGCATACAAGGTGTACCCTGGAGCAGGATCTAACCTGTTGGCTATTCTACTGAGGGACCAGTTCATCAATGCCCTTGATAGTGCAGAGTTGAAAGTGCAAGTACAAGAAGCATGCGAGATGTACTAGCCAGAGCTCTAGAATTTGAGTCCTACATCAGGTTCAGTATGTACACCTTCCAGACAGGTTGTAGTGCATGATTCAAGGCAAGAAAGGGGCAGGCAGTGGCTCAATTGGTAAAGAGTTGGTCTGCAGTCCTAACGGACCCGGGTTCAAATCCCGCTGGGGCAGGGAACAGTTTAAGGATTTGAATTTCATAAATATCAGACTTTACTGATCTACCAAAAGACCCGCCGACATGTCGTAAAAATACCCCCGCTAATACCAATACACCAGTCATGTATGAGACAGCCCTAGCAAGTATTCAGTATGGACAGTGGGTGTTAGCGCCGAACTGGTGACATGTAGAGGGATGCGGTACATAGGAGGACTGCTGGGCCCTGAAAGCAGGCTGTGAAGCCTATGCCCAGGGTCGGTCACATAAAAAAAAAAAGAAAAAAAAAAGGTATGTGAAAAGGAAAAATTTGAGGGAAGTTGCTGTTACTGTGAAAAGCCAGGACACAGAAAGGAGGATTGCAAGAAGTGGAAGAGAGAACAGAAGATCAGAGGAGGTTGCTGGTTCTGTGGGAAGCTGGGACACAGGAAGGTGGATTGTCACAAATGCAAAAAGGAGCAAGAACAGAGCAGTGCAAGGAAATCCCTGATTGCAACAAACGGGTGTTGGACATGTGGTGAGGTGGGACACTTCAGCTATGAGTGTCCAGTTGAGAAGGATGAGGGTAAATTAGTGAAGGCTGGTGACGAGAGGCAACAACCAGCAAATTTTTCCCAAGAAGCCCCCACACTGAAAAAATGCAGGAGAACCTGGATGAATAGTGTGCAAGAAGATGGAAGAACAGATGGCAAGGAGTGTAGCAGGAATGGGAATCTTGGCAAGAAATGCTGCCATACTACAGTGACAGTGCCCGTGTCAGATGAAGACCTGGAGAGGATGCAGATGGAGGATGCAAAATTACAACCAGTGATAGAGTGGCTGAAGCAGAGTGCAGTGCGACCATCTTGGGAGGAAGTTTCCAGGTTAAGCTCTGTGACCAAGAGTTACTGGACTCAGTGTGACCTTCTTCGCTCGAACAACGGACTACTGGAGCTTAAGTGGGAGACACCTGATGGCCTCAGCAAGTACTGGCAACTGGTGATTCCGAAGATGAGGTCTGAGATCTTGGATGAGTCCCATAACCAGATCACTAGTGGGCACCAGGGAGTGAAGAAAACTCTAAGCTGGCTGCGACAGAGGTTCTACTGGGTTGGCATGCGTCAGGATGGTGAAGAGTGGTGTCAGGCCTGTGATGTGTTGTGCCACGAAGGGACCCAAGAAGCGTGGTTGCGCCCCTCTTCAGCTGTACCAAGTGGATGCATCGATGGAATGAGTTGCGGTGGACATTGCTGGACCTCTGGCACTGACTGAAAGAGGAAACAGGTATATATGTGTCGCCATGGACTACTTCACAAAGTGGCCAGAGGTCTATGCCATCCCTGATCAAGAGGCTGTGACTGTTGCTCAGGTGTTGGTTGAACAGTTTTTCTGTCATTTTGGGATGCCACAAGAGTTACATTCAGACCAGGGTAGAAACTTCGGGTCTGCTGTGTTCCGTGAGTGCTGCAAGTTACTGGGGATCAAAAAGACCAGGACAACCTCACTAAAGCCACAGTCAGATGGGATGCTGGAGAAATTCGCCTGGACCCTGGGACAAGAACTGGCCAAGAACTGTGTAGATGGGCAAACAGAAAGGGACCAGAAGTTATCTGCATTGCTGATGGCATATCAGTCTGCATCCCATGAGCCTACCAGCTACTCCTCTGCAAAACTGCTGTTGGACCATGAGTTACGCTTACCTGTTGACTTGTTAGTAAGAAGACCACCTGGTGAAGAGCTGCCTTTAGACATCACCAGCTATGGAAAGCACCTTCAGGAAAGGCTGGCTAGGTACATCAAGTGCGAGTAGCCCTCAAGTTTTCAGGAGAGGTGACGAAGTGCAAATATGATGCCAAGGCAAGTAAGGCGAGCTTCAAGGATGGTGACCAAGTTTGGTTATACAGTACAATCCTCAGCGAAAGAAGGAACAGTCACCGAAGCTGCAGAGCCCACAAGATGGGCCTTACACCGTGTTGGACCGCCTATCAGACGTAACGTATCGGGTTTGGGGAGGCAGGAAGTCTCGCCCAAAGGTGGTACATGTGAATCGTCTGTGGCAGTACCATGGGTCAGGACAGTTCAGCTGGAACATCTCCGAGGAATCGTGCTCTCCCACACCCGAGGATGTTGAGGAAGACCAATGAGCTGAAGTGTAAAAGGATGATGACTGTTTCCCAAGAGAAAATGTGGATCACGAAGAGGACCAAGGAGGAGTGGACTACGTCGAGGAACAAGGACGTCGTCGGAAGCAGCATAGAAGAAAACCTGAGAAGTTGAAGGATTATTTTGTATATAGTTAGATGTTTCATTAGGATTAGGGTTTATGTTTGTATAAGTTGTGTAGTTTTGTCGGGACGACAAAGAACTAGAGAGGGAGTAGTGTTAAGAAGCGAAATTTGCCAGGTAGGTAGTCGAGGAGCATCTCGATGTTTCTCGACGTTTACCATAGTTTTCGTTATGAGTCAGAGTTGCCAGTTTGCCTCCTGTTTGTGAGCATAGTTATGTCCTAAGTTATGCATGAATTTTTTTGTTCTTTTTCTTTAAAATGTTTTGTTTAAGTGATTGCTTGTTAAATTATGTAATTTAAGTTCGTATGGTGAATGATTTAGAGTGTTATGTAATGTAAGGAAACTCTGGCATGTTTTGATATTTCCGAGTTGGCAACTGTTGTTCTCATAGAATGTAGAAGTTTCTCAAGTAATGCAAGCTTATATAAGGATGGGGTAGAGACTATTTCGAGTTTAGTAAGTTTTTGGTTCAATTTGAGTGTAGTGCAGTGTCAGTGCAGTGTCAGTGAGCATTGTATATTTTCGGCACTTGTGAAAACAGTGAAATGTTGACAAGCATTAAGTGTAATAAGAGTGAAGTGTTGTCAAGCATTAAGTGTAATAGCAGTTAGTAAAGTTTGTATAGCTCCAGTGCTTGTGAGAACAGTGAAGTTGGAAAGCATTAAGTGGAATTACTTGAGATATTAAGATAGTGAACTTTAAGAAGCCAGTGTTTATTTTCGCCTCAGCTGATCTTGTGTGCTGTACACCTTAAGGCTGACCATAAGGAGAACAACTCACTGGGTAACGTCTTTCCTGTACTGCACTACTGCTGTTGGAGCCTGTGGCAGTGTGAGGTGGCGACGTAACAGACTTATTCAGTGAGGATTCCTGTCATTTATGTATTGATGCCTTATGTCTAAATGTCGTTTTTGTCACACTATGTAACTATTTTCTGTGGAAATAAATATCTAGGTTACCTGCCAAGAGTCATATAAGCCCTTAAAGAAGAATGTATGCTTTCATAAGAGAACCCCAATATAATGGCTTGACGTGTCCAGCATAATGTTTTGTATAATATAAGTACCCGTATAAAACAATACGTAAATAATAGCTGTCCGTCAGTATTACGTATGTGCAAGCCATCCGTTGTTCAGCATACTTATATGGATACCTTTTGAGGAAAATTGCAGCCAAGGCATCGACTCTGCACACTATGCCGTGACTTCGCCTGTATTTTTTACTGTGATAGACGCTACACCGATAGTTCATATTCCATAAATGTCCCTGCCAAAGTATCACATTAAATGATGCAGTTTCTCTATAATGCGAAAATTGGTCTTGTATTTTAAGTCACTGTGCCCATAACTGGACAGATTTTTACTTGTACTGTACCAAATTGATTCCTACAATAAGAAGAAAAGTTGAGACTGTTCTGTGTTAAGTCGGCTGTGGTTTCTCAAGACAGTATCATATTATTTTTCAGTACATGAACCAGTTTTCTTCTCTAGAAAAACTGACTGTCATGATTCAAGACATTAGAAATAAATATTGAACAACCTTTCATTTCTTACCATTGTTTTAGTTTGATCTACTTATTTATCGTTTTTTCCATCGTCTGTCTTCTTGTACAGGGCATCAGGTACCATCAATTATCACCATACATTCTTCTCCGTGGGAATAACAGACTCTTCCCTTGTTTTGTCATGCTGTTTTTGGTGACTGGTGACAGACACTGTACTGGTGTGGTGGAGACAAATGTTTGCATAGTAGATTTTTTTGTTTTCATCTGACGAAACCGCCAGTTCCACAACTTACATACTAAGTTATCTATCCATCTCTATACCCAGGTTTATTATTCCCTACGGGGGTAGCTGAGACAGGACAAACACTCACCAAAGTACTCATTCACACACACACATTTACTAGTATCTTAGCCTCTTAACGGAAGAAGGGACCACTCCTCACGGCACCACATCATACGAGGGTCAGCTGCACAGTGCAATCTTGCAGCATCAGCAGCAGGGCCTGACAGCAGAGCTAGTTTATCTCTGTCACATCATAATGGATGCACCCCCTTTCCCACACCTGACCAGATCAGCTGATCAGACCAGATGCGGAAGAACATCCCGCTGGGGCTGAGTTACCATTTAATCATTCACAACTTCTCTCCATTCATCCTTATCATGCACAGCCACTCTTCCTTGCTCTACAGACTTCCCTCTCACATCTAACGCTCTCTTTGCATTGTCCATCCATCCTATTCGTGGTCTTCCTCAAAGCCTTACACCTTTCACGTGAGATCCAGATATCTTTTTCACCAATCACTCATCGTTCACTCTCTCCATATGCCCAAACCACCGCAACACTCTGTTCAACTCAATAAGCCATCTCTTGCATAACTGTAGTTCTCCTTCGCACTTCATCATTTCTCACTCAGTACATAAGCGTCACTCCACACATACTCCTCAGATACCTCATCTTCATTACTTTCAGTTTCTTCCTCTCTGCTACTCCTATATTCCATGTTTCAGCCACATATAACACAGTCTTGTCTTGACATCCATTCTGAGCAAACGACATCTAGACATTATTTTTTTCTATTCCAGCACCTTTCCTACTTCATTCATTCTAAACTTCACCTCTACATCTATTCTCCCATTAACAGCAACTTGTGACCCTAAATATTTGAATCACTCTACCTTCTCATGCAACCCACCATTCAAAACTACATTCATCCTCCTACCATCTACCAACCATCATTTTACTCTTATTCTCATTCACTCTCAATTTTCTCCTTTCCCACACCCTTCCAAACTCCTCTACCAGCTAACTCCATCTCTCCTCCGAATCAGCCACCAGTGCAGTATCATCTGCAAACAGCAGCTGACTCAGATTCCACTCTCTACCATCAGCATTCACCAGACCCAAATCTCTACCTAACACTCTCTCAATTCACCTCCCTTACAACACCATCCAAATAAATATTAAACAACCAAGGCGACATGACACATCCCTGCCACAGCCCCATTTCACAGGAAACCAATCACTCATAGTATTTCCCACTCTTAGACACGCTCTACAATTTAAATAAAATCTTTTCACTCCTTATAACAACCTGCCACCTAGTCCATGCAATCTCAAAACAATCCACAAAGTCTCCATATCAGTTCTATCATATACATTCTTTAAATCCATGAACACTCAAAACACATCCTTACCTTTCGCCAAATACTTTTCACACACCTATCTCACAGCAAACACCTGATCCATGCATCCCCTTCCTCTCCTAAAACCACACTGCACGTCAGCAATCACTCCTTCTGTACCCTCTCAGACTCTCTTAATCAACACTTTACCATACAACTTACCTACAACACCCAATAGACTTATATCCCTGAAACAAGTACAGTACATTCATACTTATCTCCCTTACCTTTATACAATGGAACCACACACGCACTTGCCCAGTCACCTGGTACCATACGGCTCACAAAACACACCCTCGGCAATCATACTAACCACTCAACAGTAGTCGCTCCACCACCTTTCAAATATTCCCCAGCACACACATCCATTCCTGCAGCTTTCCCTGCTTTCATCTTCTTTACTGCCTCCTGCACTTCCACCACTGTGATTAAAGAACTACTAAACTCTCCCAACACATTTATTCCTTGCTCCCTTTCATCTGCCACAATCTCAGCCTCCCTTTCCTCTTCTACATTTAACACTCTTTCAAAATACTCTGTGCATCTCTTCCTTACTGCATCCATCTCAGTTAACATCCTTCCATCTGCTTTTACTTGCTCTTCCTTCCCAGACCCTCCCTTTCGCACCCTCCTCACCTCCTTCCAAAACATTTTCTTATTCTGTCAACCGCCTACCCCATCTCTCATCTGCTGCCACTTTAGCATCATGAACAGCCATTCTCGCCCTATTCCACATTCTTTATACCTCTCATATGACACCTCATCCTTCCTCTGCAGCCACACTTCATATCCACGTCTCTTCTCAGCTACAGCCATACTTACGTCCTTGCACCACCATTCACTTCCCTATCATACACCATCACACTCGTCTCACACCACACACCTCTCTCCACCACAGCACTCTTAAACAATTGCCATTCCTCCACACCACTATTTTCCTGATCTTTCACTACGTTCCATTCATCTTTCAGCTTCTTCTGATACTCTATCATTTTCTCTCTTGTGTCCAACTCGCTCACTTTCAAAACCTCCTTGCCACGCCCAACTCTCCAAGCTCTCACCCTTCTTACACCTACTCTCAGCTTTCCCTCCACCAAGTAGTGGTCAGACATACCTCCACCCTCAAAACTCTCACATCCAACGATCTTCCTCTTACATTTCTGGACACAACCAAATAATCCATCAATGCTCTATCAACAACCCTTCCACCCTTCTGTCACATTCATGTATACTTATAACTATCTTCTTAGACAAGGTATTGCCAATCACCATTCCTCGCTCAACACACATCCCTATCATTCCTTTCCCATAATCATTACTTCCAGGCACATCATGCATACCAATGACACCTTCAACTGCAAGATTTCCCACTGCAGCACTCAGGTCTCCCATTATTAGCACATTCACATTCGCTCCAAACCTTGGCAAACACTCATCATTCCAGAAGGACTCCCCCTCCTCTTCATCCCCTTCACTACCAGGCCCATATGCACTCACACATACCCACAACTCACGTTCAAATTTCGCTTTCACCCATATCTGTCTCGATGACACCTCTTTCCATTCAATCACACACTGCTACGCTTCCGGGCTCACTAACAAATCGTTACTAAGTAGTAACTGCATTAAATTCATAAGTCTTTGTTATGAAGTAGGAAAGAGCATCCTTGGTTACCAATCAAGTCGCCCCTCAAATCTGTTTACATTAGGCCATCAACTAAGCTGATAGGGTTTTGGGATCTTTGACACGTTAGAACAAACCCATTAGGAAGTTGGAATTTATTATGTAGGTAGTGGTGAGTGGAATACAAGGGGAGGTGATGTCAGTGAATGTAAGAGGGGAAGTGGTAATGGTGGTGATAATGGTAGTATTGGCAGTCGCAGTGTAGAGGTATAAGTTATGGTGGATTGTGACGTTGTAATTGGCAATGGTGGTAACAGGGATGCTACTCTGAGATTCATGGTAATAGTCGTGATTAAAATGGTGATAGGTAATGGTGGTAGGGAAGGTTGGGATGAGAATGAAATTTTATAGTGACAATGGTGATAATGGCAGTGGTAATAGTGATGAGATATGGTGAGCATAAGAGTTATTGTGTGGTGATAGTAAGTTTAATAATGATGATAGAAGCGTGGTGATGAGTATAAAAGTTATGGTGGTAGTGTTGATGGTGATGATGATAACAATAATGGTAGAAATGGTAATAGAAGATGTGGTGGTATTAACAGTGGTAATGGCGGTTTCATTGGTGCTTATGGAGATGACTAGAAGGGATGGTGGTAGTACTGACAGAGATCTATTAATAGAGGCTGCAGTGATAATAGTAGTGGATATTGTGGAGGTAATGGAAGACATGGTGAGTGGGCTGAAGAGATGATAATTGTTACTCTCATGAGACGACGGTCATCATGTTACTTGTGGTGTAAGTTGTGATGGAGATGCATTAATAGTGTTTGTAATTGTGGTGGTAGTGTAGCAATGGTCGATATAATAGTGATTACCGTGAATGCTGAGAAAAAGTCAATGATGAAAAAGATAACTGTGGTGGAGTTGGTGGATGCAGTGCTCGTGGCAGTGGGGGCGATATTGGTGTGGTGGCGTAAGAAGCAAAATTTGGTAGCCTACCATATGTAACGACACGATGGAAATAACAAGCCAGTAGCCCCTAATTCTTACAAAACTGAATTCTTTGAGGTATGTTATGACTATGAAATTTCCGCCAAGTTCCAAGGAATTCTCATGGTGAAGCAGAGAACTCAGCCCCAGCCCTCTATCCACCAATCCATCCAATCGGCAGACAGGGGGGAAAAAAGGAGGGGGGGAGTGGGAGGGAATAGCAGAAATGTCTGTCACGGAAATACTACAGGAGAAGATGAGCGAGAATTACACAGCATAATATCTTAATATGTTAGGGAGGATACCATTAACTGTATTGCGATATTGCGTGGTCTGCATGATGAAAAAAACATGGATCGTGTCAGATTTTTTATTATTCAGCCGTGAACATGTTTGCCTGCGGAACTGAAGCTAAAGGTTTGTCCATGCGGTACTGGTGCAAGTGATAGTGGTGTTGGTGACGGTGCTAGTGATATCGAAGGTAATGGTGGTGGTAGAGGTGCTAGTGGTGTCAGTGGAGGTGGTGGTGGTAGAGATGCTAGTGGTGTCAGTGGAGGTGGTGGTGGTGGTGGCAGCAGTATTAGTCACAGTGATGTTGGTGGTGGTAGTGGTAATGGTGGAGGTGGTGGTAGTACTGGTACTGATGTTAGTGGTAGTAGTGGCGCAGGTGGTCGCAGCGGTAGTAGTGATGGTGACAGGAATGGTGGTAGTGGTGGTGGTGGTGGAACTCATCGTCGTATTGGTACAAAGAGCACTGGTGATACTGGTAACAGTAATATTAATGTGGGTAGAGATAGTTTTGCTAACAGTAGTAGTACTGATGGTGGCAATATAGTTTGGTAGTGGTTGTGATAATGGTGATGGCATTTGCAGTGGTTATGGAAACTGCAGTGGCGGTAGCAACGGTAGTAGTGGTGGTAATAGCAATAATATGGGTAGTCATGGTAGTAATGGTAGTGGTGGTAACCGCGGTAGTGGTGGTGGTAGTGATGACAATGATGGTAGAACTAGTGGTAACAGTGGTGGCATAGGTGTGGGGATGATAGTAGTAATGGTGTCAGTGGTAATAGTAGTGACGGTAGAGGTGATGGTGGCAGTGGTAGTGACAGGATATTGATAGTATTGGTATTGGCATTGGTGATGATAGCAGTAGTGGTGATAGCAATGATAATGGAGTGGTGATGGCAGTGGTAGTGGTGGAGGTATTGGTAATGATTGTGGTAGGGGTAGTGGTGGTGGTGGTAGTAGTAGTGGCGATGGTAATGATGGCAAAAGTTGTAGTGGTGGTAATAGTGGTGATGACTGCGGCAGTGGTAGTGGTATTATTAATTGTGATAACAGTGGTAGCGATGGTGACATTGGTAGTGGTGTGTGGTGGTGATAGTTGTGGTAATGGTCATTGTGGTAATGACAGTGGTTGTGGTGGTGGCAGTGGTAGTGGCGGCGGTTGTGGTAGTAAGAGGTAGTAGTAATGACGGTGTCAATGGTAATGATAGTGATGGTAGTAACGGTAAAGGTAGCAGTTCTGGATGTACCAGTGGAAATGGTAGTGTTGATTATAATGGCAGCAGTAGTGGTAGTGATAGTGGTAGTGGTAGTACTTGTGGTGATGGCACTGATAGCTGTAGTGGCGGTGGTAGTGGTTGTGGTGTGACGGTGGTAGTGACAGCGGTGGTGGTAGTAACAGTGGTGGTGAAAGTGGTAGTGATGACTGTGGTGGTAATGGTAATGGTGATGGCATTGTTAGTGATAGTGGTGGTAATGGTGGTGGTGGTAGTGATGGAGGTAGCAGGGGCAGTGGTGGTGGGAATAGTGGTAGTGGTAGTGGTGGTGGTGGTTGTATTGATCCCTCACCTGACACCACCTCAACATACGACACAATAAGTCATGTCAGTCCGCCAGTCCCCTCCCTTATCTCTCTCATCCTCCCTCCTTCCCTCCCTCCCTCCCATCCTCTCTCCTCCCTCCCACCTTCTCTCCTATCCTCTCATCTTCCTCCTCTCCTCCTTGTCATCCTCTCTCCCTCCTTCCTTTCCTCACTGACCTCTATCCTCTTTACTTCCTTTCCTCTTAGACATTCTCTCTCCATCATTCCCTCTCTCCATCACTCTCTCTCTCCGCCATTCTCCATCGTTCTCGCCATTCCATTACCCTCCCATCGTTCTTTTTCGTCCTTCTTTTCCTCTCCTTCCCTCACCTTTTACCCCACCCTCCCAACTAACGTTCACACGCCTTCCCATCTCCCTTTCTCCCTCTTTCTACCGCCATTCTTTTAGCTCACTTGACGCTTTACATTTCTATCTTGTCCATCCTACCATCGCTTACTTCCATCCCTTCATCTCTTTCACCCTTTGTATCTACCTCCCTTCCACCCCATCTCCTTCCTTGTCTTGTCTCACTCCTTTTCTCTTCTTTCCTACTTCTTTCCCTTCGCCATTCATCATTTTCTCTCTAGATTTTGTTGGAAGTAAATCCCAGAAGTCTCACTCCTTTTCTCTTCTTTCCTACCTCTTTCCCTTCGCCATTCATCGTTTTCTCTCTACATTTTGTTGTAGGATGAAGAGGATGGTTGTCAGAACATAAAAATTTATTTCCAAAAATCAAATTGGTATCAAAAGCTCTGCTACATATAAATCGTAAACCATTTTGTTTATCTTAGCTGAAAGATGAAGACTGTTATTCCGCCGGTCTTAGGAGCCTCCCCCCCCCCGTCTCTCTCTCTCTCTCTCTCTCTCTCTCTCTCTCTCTCTCTCTCTCTCTCTCTCTCTGCATATATATATATATATATATATATATATATATATATATATATATATACATAAATATATATATATATATATACATCTATATATATATAAATATATATATATATATATATATACAGAGAGAGAGAGAGAGAGAGAGAGAGAGAGAGAGAGATAGAGAGAGAGAGCCAGGATTCAGGGGGTGTGAATGGTGAGTGAATGGAAGCGTGGCCCATTGGACTGGGCAAATTTGGACTGTCTGAACATTGCTACTCCTCACCCTGCCGTAAAGTGAGAAAAGAGGTCTGGTTGATGAAGATGATGATATATATATATATATATATATATATATATATATATATATATATATATATATATATATATATATATACAGTATATCACATTAAATGTTAGGACCAACTTGCCTAGCCCCGGGGTCCTACGCTCATGGGGCAACGTAGGATTGGATGATGGATATACAGTATACATATATATATATATATATATATATATATATATATATATATATATATATATATATATAGACAATATAACCCTTCTGTCCTCCCGTTCTTTATCGTTCTTTCCACTCTCCACATTCCTCTACCTATTTGTCTGTGTCTCTCACGCTTTAACCTTCCCTTCCTCCTTCCCACATCTATCCATCCCTCCTATCTCCACTTCCTCCATCGTTCTAACTCCACCCCTCCCTGCCTCTTTTGCTTCGCCCCTCTCGCCATTCTGCCATCCACCAATCTACCTGTCTTCTTCCTTCCCTCCCTCCTACACTTCCATTCACCCTCCCTATCTGTATAAAGGTCTATCTCTTGTCCCACCCTCTCTCCGTACCTTCCCAATCTACCTCTCTCTCTCCTACTCTCCACCTCTTCCAGTCTACCTGCCAGCCTCCCACAGTCTCTCCCTCCCTCTCTACTAACTTCCTTCCCTCTATCCCCTCCCCTCCCGTCCCCCTCGTCCCCTCCCCTGCAGCGTTGAATGCAATAACGGGAACGATGCATTAAAAAAAAAAAAAAACTGATTCCTCCTCCGGCCAACCCCGGGAATTAATATCGACAGCTCCAGTTTTAAGCAATGAGGGTTTTTGTATTTGTGTACCACTGCACTCTGTACTTTTGAAACACGAGTGCAATTCAAATGGTACTGAGTGACATCGGCTTATATATATATATATATATATATATATATATATATATATATATATATATATATATATATATATAAAATGTGTGTGTGTGTGTGTGTGTGTGTGTGTGTGTATGAACATTTATGCTTATGTGTGTACAGGGTTATGTTTATGTATTAGTGTATATATTTATGCTCCCAACCTATCCTTAGGTTGAAAAAAAAAAGTTATTATGGTAATGTTTATTATGTACATATCGTGTATGTCATGTCTATGTGTTTTATGTATACGTGGCCAATTTAAACCCAGAACATTAATTATCATCATCATCATTATCATCATCATGACCGTATTATCTATCTAATGATGGCGTGAGGCAGAACCCAGCAACATGTAAAGAGAAAGTACGAAGGAGAAAAAACTCTCAATAGCATACCCGGTGAATACGTCTACAAATGAATGCACACTTCCATCTGCACGTCTCACACGATGTTCATGCATTAGAAACTTGTTCGAACACTGAAAATCTGCCACTTGTACACACACAAAAAAAGAGAGGGGGGGGGAGGAATACTTTGAGATAACCGCACAGAAGAGCACGCACTCACTCGTGTGTGTGTGTGTGTGTGTGTGTGTGTGTGTGTGTGTGTGTGTGTGTTGCATAACACCGGAAGCCTTTTGTTCTGGTTGAGAGCTGAGTTGTTTATTGTTTGGAGCTTTTTTTTTTTTTTTTTGAGTTTTGTTGTTAAGAGCTGTTCTTGTTGTTGCTGTGAGCTATTTTTCTTACTGATGAGTATTTTTTTTTTTTTTTTTTAAATTACAAAGAGCTTTTGGGGGATGAGTTTTTGTTGCCACAGGGTTGTTTTCGTTTTTGATGCTATTAATTTTTTCCCTCGGACAGCTACTGTCCTTATTGCTTAGCTATTTAATTATTGGTGTTTTTGTTGTTGTTAAATTGTTTTAACTGGTGCGGCTCTCTTGCTGTTAAAAAATTTTGTTGCTTAGAGTTATGTTTCACTATGTGTGTTACTTTTGTTTCATGTCCAGTTGTGAGTTTCTATTTTTATCTTTGTTATTTTCGTTTGTCAGTCTTCTTGCTGAAATTTAGAGTTGGCAGTTTACATAAGAGATCACATAAGAGAGCCGGGTTGGAGAAGGATCTTGAAGGTACGAAGCTCAGCACCAGATTGTGTGAGGGCTTTTAAACTGTCCTCTCTAAATTTCAACGCTGAATCATATTATGTCGTGGTTGACTGGCATTCCTTGGAGCTGACAGAACCTCCTATAACAAGGAACATAGACAGAAAATATCATGGAATTCATTCATACAGGTGATGTTCCACGTTCTCAAGCAAAGGATATTCCGTGTCACACACAAGCAGTGGAACGTTACATCAAGCTTGTTACCAAGGCTTCTGAGAAAGTTTGTAGAAGCAACCGGGATGGATTTATTCAGTCAACTCTATTATCTCGCCAACAAATGCCTCAATTTGAAACTAAAATGCAGTTTAGCACATAAATAGTTCCAGCAATGTTAGGGTGGTTGTGGTGGAGTAGGGCGGAACTCGAAATACAGCCATCTCCTCGAGTGATTTCTGGGTTATTTTCTCCTCATTATAAGTGAGAAAAAATAAGCAGAGAGCTGTATATGAAATTCTGTTCAACTAAATAAAATTTAAAAACAGAAAATATATACTCTGAACTCTGGCAAGCAGTCATAAAGGCAGTGTTTTTGACCAAGCTCCTGAAAATAAGCAATATTGATTATAATTGGGGCAGTGGAAGATATTATTGTATATTGATGTACCTTTGCACAACTGATATATAGGATTTTAGTTTTCATATCATAGCTACCCCTAAATTATAGACATCATGATAGGATTTTTGGAATTTTTTTAAAACTACTGAAAAAATAAATAAATTTTTATTCATTTTATCAGACGACTTGGGGCAGTAGAAGATATTACCATACATCATTCCGTCTTTGCATGTGTCATTTACAAGTATATATAACAACAGTCTTCAGCAGTACCCAAAACGAAACTACATCAAAATATCAAATCAGGGTATATCACATCTGTTGCCTATTTTCGAGGGTGAATTTTCAAACTTCAATCAGCTTGGGGCGGTAAAAGATGTCATCCTAGAGCAAAATGCTTTTAACACAATTGTTTGTTTCTCATGAAATGACAACTTTCCCGAACTACCCACATCAAAAAATCGAAAAAAGTGTAAAAACGCTCCACCCTAACATATATCATCATCATCAGCCGTTTGAGTATCCACTGCAGGACCGGCCTATCCCGACTGAAGTCGGGACGATACAGCCAATGTATCTCTACCAAGTGGCTTAGGCTGTCTGGTAGAGATTGTATGTAGGGTGAGAAGTGCTTGTAAGTGTAATTGTCGTGTTTGAGTGGCTTTGGATGTGTGTGTAGTCTGTGAACCAAGTGTAATTGGCCCGTGCAAGCCGACTGGGTGCAAGCATACTTTATAGTAAGCGACACTGGTTCAACCACAGCACCCCTGGTGTCCGCCAATGTAGTACGTGGCCGGGTGAACACTCCCAAAGTTTATGACCTGGCAGGGCACGAACCCTGGTTCACCCGTGTACGAAATGCACACTCTACCACTGTACCACAGAGGCTCCCTAACATATATATATATATATATATATATATATATATATATATATATATATATATATATATATATATATATATATATATATATATATATATATATATAAGTGATCCCTCCATTATCCGATGTAATAGAGCCAAAGGCATGTCCGGATAGTGATCCTGTCCGGATATTGGGCCCCAGCCTCCTGGACTTGTACTTATGGACCCTGACTCAGGAAAACACCTATACAACTCCCTCTGGACATGCATAGCACCTATCTAAGACCCAAATCACACCAATAAGGGACATAAAAGACTGAAATAAATGCAAAAGAATCATAAAATGAGGTTTTAGAGGTAGGTTTATACAATATTAAACATTCTGGGTACTTACAAGTCCCTGGCTCCTGGACTGGTAGTTTTTTTTTTTTTATGCGAGGAAGAAGGAACCAAAGGCCATGAGCCCGCAGTAACAGTTCCCTCCAAGAGAAAAACAAAATACAATATAGAGCCAAATTCAAGATCCGATCATTTTGAGATGCTTGGACACACTGCGTTTCAAAGATTGGAGATCATAGGCAGCAGGAAATACAGACAGAGGGAGACAGTTCCAAAGCTGACCTGTTGCATAAATGAAAGACTGGGAGTAACGGTTAACTCTTGCACTAGAGAGTTGGACAGAAAAGAGATGAGAGTTTGCTGCCAGATGGGTGCTACGCGCCCGTCGTAGAGGTGGAGGAATGCAAGCAGACAGTTCAGAGGAGCAGTGGCCATTAAAGTAGCGAAAGAAAAGAGATAAAGATGCAACAGTGTGGCGAAAAGACAGAGGTTGAAGGGAGTCAGTAAGAGGAGGAGAGTTAATGAGACGAAAAGCCTTTGACTCCACCCTACTGAGAAGAGCTGTATGTGGGGAGCCTCCCCACACATGAGAGTTGTACTCCACACAGGGGCGGATAAAACCCCTGTATAGAGTCAACAATTGTGCAGGGGTAAAGAAAGAGCGGAGTCGGCTTAGCACACCCAATCTCTTGGAAGCAGACTTTACAAGAGATGTAATATGATCTTTCCAAGATAAGTCCCGAGTAAATGAAACCCCAAGCATGTTCAAGGATGATGCAGGATTAAGCTGAATATTATTAAACATTAGTGGGTATACCTGTGGAAGACTTTGTCGGGTTGACAGGTGTAAGAACTGAGTCTTAGATGCATTAAAGACAACCATATTATTTTTACCCCAGTCAGAGATACGAGCCAAGTCAGACATTAGGTGTGCCATAGCCTCATCCCTTGTTTGTTGAAGTAACTGTTGAGATGGGCGTTGCGGGAACCGAATGGAAAGGTGAAGGGTGGAGTCATCAGCGTATGAGTGGATAGGGTTAGATGTACAGCTTAGAAGATGATTGATGAATAAAAGGAAGAGAGTTGGTGATAGGACAGAGCCCTGAGGAACACCACTGTTGATAGATCTAGGAGAAGAACGATGGCCGTCTACAACAGCGGCTATAGAACGACCATAAAGGAAGCTAGTGATGAAGGCACAGATAGAAGGATAGAAACCGTAGTAGGGCAGTTTGGAATTGAAGATTTATGCCAGACTCGATCGAAAGCCTTCGAAATGGACCCTAACCTAGCCTAACTCAGAAAAACACCTCCCTATTGCACATGCATAGCACCTAAGACACTATTCACACCAATAAGGGACATAAAAGAATGAAATGAGGTGTTAGAGGTAAGTATGGAAATACAGTACAGTACAATATGAAACATTCTGGGTACTTACAGCTAGTCCCTGGCCATCTCGGTGAATAACCCGCCTCCTCTCAGACTCTGACAGTAAGAAGGAGTTCCTGAAGCACTTGCAGTACACTGTTCATGAAGTCTTGCACAGAACTTAGTCATTTGCACTCAGAATTCAATTCTCTTAACACTGCGCACTCTTGTCTTACTTGCGCTCCATTGTACCTTAATGAAATAAGTGTTGCACTCTGATATTTAAGTCTTTCCTCTCATAAAACCATTTTCTAAACAAAACACACTCAAGTTAATTTACGTTACATTTACAGTCCATTAAATCTTTGTCTTTTCACTCAGAACTCAAATTCCTTAACAATATGCATTTTTTTTTTTTTCACTGCACAACACTTTAAATTCCCGAGTGGTCTAGTGGAGAAGTTCTTGGCGTCTAATCACTGTCAGAGTCTGAGAGTAGCACATGCAGGTGACCTAGGGGTGCGTCGCTGGGTCGTGGTGATGGCGTACCCACTGCTGATGACTCTGAAGAGAGGTGCAAACTCACGTGCCTGCACCGTGACTCCACCGTGCCTGGTGTGTTGGGCTGTGGCTCGGAGCATGAGGGCCTGTCTTGGGGAGGCAATGCAGTGGAGCCAGAGCTGGGCACAGCGGGGATCACGGGCCTGAAAAAGCTGTCAATGGTTGATTAATGCAAGGAACGACGATTTTGATGATTAATGATGAGCTGCCTGAAAGTGCACACTTCCTCCACAAGTCCCAAGGGCCCCATCTCCCTGTCGCAGTCCGGGTGCTCCAGGTAGTCCAGAACAAACTCTAGGTGTTTCCGGAGTGCACTCAGCTTGTGGATGGCTGGAGTAGTGTCATGCTGAGAGGAGTCCGCATCATCGTCGCCGTCCTCGTCAGAATCTTCAAGTTGGGTAGTGACACCTGCAACTGAAGATGCGATCTCGATATCAGACATGGTCTGATACCCAGGATCGCCCTCGTCGTCATCCAACCACTCACGCACTTCGTCCACATCAACATCGTTGCCAAGCGCACGTAGACATGCATGGAAGTCATCCACATCAAAACCTAGGAAATCGTGCTCTACATCCGTTCCAAGAAGCAGACGAGTCCAATCATTTTCTAGAGTCTTGACAGGGATTTCCTTCCATGCACTGGCTCAGTTGTAGATGGCAGACTTGATGTTGTAGCGGCGAATGTTTTCCAAAGTCCGCTGGCCTCATGTGCCCTGTCCCTCCCTGCTCTCGTCCTCGTCCTCGAAAACAACCATCACCTCGTCCAGGAACTTCTGTCGGTACAGCCTCTTTGTTGCCACGATTACTCCTTGGTCTATTGGTTGGATGAGAGCAGTAGTATTAGGTGGCAGAAACATGCACCTAATGCGCCCATTCTCAGCCACCAACTCCTTGTCGCACGGGTGGGCAGGTGTATTGTCGAGGAGAAGGAGGGCCTTTACCTGGCCGCGTGGGATTCTCAGTTTCTCCATCTGGTAATGGATGACCTCCTTGACGAAATGGCAGTGGAACCAGGCTTTGAAGATCTGGGCTGTGAACCATGCCTTCAAGGAATGGTACCAGACGACAGGAAGGACATCCTTCACCCCATGAAGTCACCGAGGCTGCTTTGCACGGCCAACAATAACGGGCTTGAGCCGGTGCATGCCGTTAGCATTGGCACAACACATAGCAGATATCCGTTGCTTGCAGAGCTTGTGGCCAGGTACATGCTTCTCCGTCTCCTCGGCTAGGGTGTTCGTAGGCAAAGAGCGATAGAATAAGCCAGTTTCATTAGCATTGTAGACTTGACCGAGAGTTAGGCCCTCCCTGTCGATCAAGTGCTTCACCTTCTGCCGAAACTCGTCCACTCCATCCTCGTTGGCGTCCAAAGCTTCACCATGAGACTTATGGTTGGCAAGGCCATGTCGTAACTTGAACGCAAAGAGCCAACCTTTGGATGTCTTGAAGTCTAGGGCATCGTGAAGCCTTGAGAACTTCTCAACAGCAGCCTTCAGCTCTGTGCCATGCACCATCACACCAGCAGCATGTTGCTGTTGATACCAAATCAATGTAGAGCAGTCAACTTCTGCATACTTGGGAGTATACATCACCTTCCTCTCCACGTTGCATTTGTTTTTTGACGAGAAGTCAGCCGTGTACTGCATGAGTTTGTCGCAGGATCTCTTGATATCAAACAAAGTAGACCGGGCCAGGTTGAATTCACAGAGGATACGTGAGGTAAACCATCCTGCATCCACCTTGTCCAATATCTCCCTCTTCTTCTCCAGAGTCAAAACCACTCTCTTTCTCTTCTCAGGCGATCATCACACACACAAAGGAGCGGCACGAGAGCAGCAGGAGAGCCTGCAGCTGGTAAGGCACCACCACAAAAGCGTGCACTTGGGCTGCCATGACGACGAGCGTGCACACACAACAAGAGACGGGCAGTAAGTGGGGAGGATGCAGGGGTGCTCCAGCAGACGTCGGCAGAACAACACACCAGAACATAGCTGTCCCTCGCCACGCGCGCCAAAAAGTCAGATTTTTTCGAATTTTTTTGCGGTTTTTGGCCCATTTGGGGAATATCGGATCCCGGGATGAAAATGTCCGGTTATTGGGGATGTCCGGAAAATGGGCGTCCGGATATTGGAGGGATTACTTGCACATATATATATATATATATATATATATATATATATATATATATATATATATATATATATATTATTTATATTTATATATGATCTTTTTCAGGTTTGTAGAAACTTTTCAAAGAAGGATATAAAGCTGAAGGAGACAGATATAAGCCTTCACCTACCCCTTTACTAATACAGGTTGTTTAAAATCACAAACGTCATCAGCCTAAAGGAATTACGAGGTGACTTTTTTCTCTGTCTGTCTGTCTGTCTGTCTCTCTCTCTCTTAATGCTCTCCTGGGCGTTGGTCAGTTCTGGCCAAGAACCAAAGAGTTACATACTTCATTCCTCCGCACGTCAGACGGCTTTAGGTAGCTAAGAAAAACCTAATGCAGCCATACAATTGAGTGACTTTCTGTGCTTCATAACTCTGAAAAGTTACGAGTACGTTATTCTTGGTGCCTCCAGATTATTGCATTCCAATCAGGAAAGGCCTCTCGTATGGAACGGGGCTATTGAAGGCTATCTGTGTCTCCTTTGAAAAAAAATCCCTTGTTTAAGATGATAATCTGGAGATAAAAGTCTTTCTCAAGCTGAACACATAAACCCCTTCATTGTGACGGTTTTTGTACCCTCCTACTGCCATCTACGGACTATGTTATTTCAGTTTTGAAGAGACTTTTTCTGAGTGAGTGAGTTAGATGAGACGTTCATTAACCCCTTCACAACCACGGAATCCTCACATACTCAACAATTAAGAAGAAAAGTCACAATTTTCAAAAGATTTACTCGTACAGTATTGTCCTGGACAACAGAAGTCTCGCCTCAGGTTCCTACGCCTCGAAGGTTGATGTGAGATTGGTTGTTTTTAATCAATTTCTGTTTTGTTTTGATAAGTGTGTTTATTTGGGTACAGTTTATTGCTTACGATAATGAAGGCATGGCTACTGTGATCTGGTCTAGTTGATTTTTATGTATCTATCTACAGTATCTATCCATATAGATAGATAGATAGATAGATAGATGGATTTATATATATAAATATATATATATATATATATATATATATATATATATATATGTGGCCACCCCAAACGGGATTGAGGCATCTGGCAATATATATATATATATATATATATATATATATATATATATACCTAGTAGGGGTACCCGGCGTTGCCCGGGCAAAAAAAAAAAAAGGCTAACATTCTTATCCTAAATGTTCTAGTTCGATCTTTCTTTCTACTCCAGAAAGACCATGTACCTCTTATGCTTTTAAAGAGGGATTATAAAATGTCCAGGAACTATCTATTTCAGCTTAGGCAGACTAACGCACAGTATTAGTGGGCACTTGTTTACTGTTACCAGTGACTTCAAATAATCACTGATGGGTGACCTCAAATGACCTCGGAGATCAACCTCACATAGCCTATGTCCGAACTGGAGGTCATGTGAGTCACCATGCTAAAAATTGGGCTGCAGGGGTACCCGGCGTTGCCCGGGTCAAATAGGCTAACTTACCTCAAATGACCCAGATCTGAAATTTGACCCCCCTAAAACCATCCTTGGGTCACCCTGTTTGAGAATATATATGGGTCTGGGAATCACTGGGCCCTTGTCTGGGCGTGATTGAATATCAAACAAACAATGCGGCTCTTATATGATTATAGAGATAGGTAAACAGATAGATATGGATACAGAGATAGATAGATAGATAGACAAATATACAGTATATACGGTATA
Source organism: Coenobita brevimanus (assembly GCF_032717465.1). Taxonomy (NCBI): domain Eukaryota; kingdom Metazoa; phylum Arthropoda; class Malacostraca; order Decapoda; family Coenobitidae; genus Coenobita; species Coenobita brevimanus. The sequence goes on along the minus strand of NC_136991.1, from coordinate 26,174,001 downwards.
TATATAGTTACGGTATATATATATATATATATATATATATATATATATATATATATATATATATTATATATATATATATATTGTAGCAGCCGCGGCTCAGTGGGTTAGAGCGCTCCGCTCTGACCTAAGGGTCGGAGGATCGAATCCACCCAAGGGTCATTGGTAGACATCAGGAAGGGCATCTGGTCATAAAATGCTACACGCCCCAAACCAAAGTCCTCTATCCAGGGGCAACGCCTTAGCCCTTATCCAAAAAAGGGGTACCTGGCGTAGAACTCCCTTTATATCTATATCTATCTATCTATCTCTCTCTCTCTCTCTCTCTCTCTCTATATATATATATATATATATATATATAGAGAGAGAGAGAGAGAGAGAGAGAGAGAGAGAGATAATATATATAGATAGATAGATAGATATAGATATTGTTACGGAACAGAGAAAGATAATGTACACATTAAGTGAGAATACTAAGAGTCACTACTGTCCCGTAAAGTTCCAGGTTCAAAACAAAAGAGTTAGGTAAAATTACAAGTTAAAGTTTAATGCTTAAACTAACAACAAAACATTCAGAACTCATAAGGATAATGTAATGGCAAATAAACAGGTTAAATATATGGTTAACTGCAATAGCCTCTATTAACACGAAATTAGCAAGAGTAAATTTATCTAAGTCAGCCCTGATGAAATGAGATACCAGATAATACTCAGTGAATGCCAGATAAATTATTACAGATACAAACTAATATCAAAAATGACTGACAAAGAACCCTACATAAATTACAAACTTCACTAAGCCTACAAATTAAACTTATGCTATACAGTACAAGAAAAAATGCAACAGTTATACTCAAATTACACACAGCTGCTAGATGTTTGGAGATTTCTTGAGCACTCACAATAATAATATCTGTACAGGGGAGGACAGAGATGCGAACAAAATGAGGAGCAGATCTAAGTGGCAATGATGCAGAGACTGAGCTCATTATATAGGAGCCGGCAGAGCCTGATACAACTTGTAAGAGGACGCGCAAATGAAAGCCATGGGGACATAGAGTTCACAATCCCGCTCTGGACAACAGAGAGAACGACTTGCTCTACTATAACGGTAGAAGGGGGGGACTGAGGCAGAACACGCTCGTGATCAAACATGCAGCATACTGTGCGTTAAAATTACACAAAGGATGATGAAATCATAGGCTATGTAACAATATATATAATATATATATATAGATAGATAGATAGATATATACACATATATATAGATAGATAGATAAATATATAGATATATACACATATATAGAAAGATAGATAGATAGATAGATAGATATGTATATATATATATATATATATATGTGTGTGTGTGTGTGTGTGTGTGTGTGTGTATATATGTGTGTGTGTGTGTGCGTATGTATGTATGTATACGTATATACGCATGTATGTGTATATATGTATATATGTATGTATGATCCGTTAGCGTAAAAGTAGCACCATCGACTGTGGTGCAGCCTGATAAAAGGTCACTGCTAGAAGTCAAGGTCATACTTCATAGGGTGACAGCGGTGTGCGCTCCAAGCCCTCTACAACAGGCACGCCAGCGGCTTTCAAAAGAATAACAAACAACAAGAACAACAATAGCAAAAACAAAAACACGGAACCAGCTCAGCTACAACTACGCCAACAACAAACAACAGCCTCAACAACTAGCCATATCAAAAACAATGAATGGATGCACTCAAAGCAGGCAACACCACCACCCTTCAACTAGTTTATGGGCCGAATACTTAACTTTTCCTTGTGACTATCGAATTACTGAACCTCCAGCCTTTCCACCAACTTTGGTCCAAATCGGATCAAAACTTTTGACCTTTTACTGTGACTTCGACCTTGGCTTATTATATTCAAAACTGAACTTCTTCATTCTATGCTGATCCTCAACGCTTTCACCAGGTTAAATCCAGTTGAATCAACACTGCATAAGTTATAAGTTCAGACCTTTAGCTTTGATCCATGGCTTTGACCTTTGACTGATTATTCCCAGGGTCGAAGCACATCAGTCTAGTTCAGTCTAATTATACCCTTAACCTTTCCACCTAGCCAAGTCAAAATTGGATCTAAACTATTCAGTTGGCTTTGCCGTGTGACCTTAATCGTTGACCTATTGTTCTAAAAAACAATAGGTCAGCTCCTGGGAAGAATCTCAACCCTTCTCCTAAGCTTCGTCTAAATCGGATAAAAATGTTTGAATTTCTTGTTGGCATACTAACATACAAAATGCTACTCACATGCGATGGGCAGAACATTGCACCCGCTGCACTTTTATAGGAGCATGCACTTATAACAACAAAAAACAACAGCAGTAGCGGCGGCAAAGAAAGCAATAAAAAAAAAACAATAACAACGAGAGAGAGAGAGAGAGAGAGAGAGAGAGAGAGAGAGAGAGAGAGAGAGAGGTCGCGGGGAGGGGGGGAAGCAGCCCGTACTCAGACATTTCCAGTTGGGAATGTGGGATGTCACTAAACGAAATTCCGATAGAAGAATATTGTGAAATATCATGATTTAGGAATTAATTGGCAGCCTATCCTGTTCATTCCTATTTAATAATTTCAAATAATAATAACCGTAATGGTCAACAACTTCATGCAGTCTTGTCATATCAACGTACTGTATATTCCAGCGAACTGGTAATTTTTTTAAATATCAAGACCATGAATTTTGTCCCTCGCCTGTCACTGACGCTTCTAGTGTTGATGCTTGAAGGAGACATTAGTTCAGTTTAATAGTCTTACTTCCTTCAGCCCGATGATATATTACTGTAGTTGGTTCCTGCTAACTCCAGACCATTTTATTCAACGCAGAAAACACGTCAGGCATTCAAGAGGATATAAAATGCTACGTCTGTCTTAATCTGATTAAAATCGTCTGGATATAACAAGAACAATATAATACGTTGCTTTAAAAAGAGTTTAAAGCAGCTTTGAAGTGCACGATGCAGCTTTGGAGGACTGAGTGACCAGACTTCAGTATTATATATAAATGATGTAGCCTACATTATCTCGCATCATATTCGCGCTGTTTCAGTAATTGGCATTCTGTTCCCACAGAACTACAATTACCTTTCTATAAGTTGAGGAACAAAATGGAAGTGCATTAAACTACCTGCCCACGAATGGATTCCAAAGCCAAACAGCAGACGTCAGGGAAACGGATGGCCACCATATCAGAAAATGGCCGCTATTGTTGGCCTAGGACAAATTTGCGATGGCCTTACGTTCATAAATTTCCCTTTCGGAACCGTCGCAATTCCGCGTCGGAGTTCATGTTTTTAATAGTAAGTCACAATTCATTCATATATCAGCTCCTCTAGAAGAGTCAAATAGGAAGGGGCAACCCGCTTATTTTTACATCATTAACAGGACACATGATAATAAGATAATAAACTATCACCCTTCTACCTTGATGCTAAGTGTGTTATGTAAAGTAAAACGCAGTCAAGCGGTTTCTTATCCTCAAAGGTACTTTAAATTTAACCACTATATTTTAAGGTCTTTCTTACACTTTGACCTACTCCGTTTTAAAAAGACAAGTCTCTCTCAGAGAGACTATATTCCACTTCATTACAACCTGTAAACCTATCTGTTAAAGTAAAGGAGATATAAATGATTTAAAGTTTCAAAAATAGAAAATTGGTCATAAGTCAGCCATCTAGGATTTTTTCAGAATTTCGAAACGATGGGCATAAACCTCCTATATGGCCCTACAATCGTACAAAGTACGAGAAAATTCCAACAAATAGTTTTTGAGATACAGCGTGGAACTGACGAACGAACGTACAGACTAACGGACTTGCAGACGGACGGACGTGGCCTAACTTGGGATTCAACTTCGTGAGAAAAGAAGTGGAATAACAAGAGTAACATACTGGCAGGGTGTAGTGAACCAGGGTAGCGTCAGGACCACACAGCCTCACTACACCTCATCCTAACACTCCTCTGCACTCTCAATATATAAATAAATAAGTATAAAGTCAATAAATAAACGATCCCCCTCATACTACCCAGTACTCCCTCACACATCTGCCTCATACACCCCATTCCCCCTCACCTAACAGGAGGTCACCTTCAAGCTACCTCTATATCTCTCACACTATCCCACACTTCCTCACACTACAAAATTCTTACCCACACTACCTCATCATTGCATAACAGTACCCCATATTCCGTCACGCAACCTCATACTCCCTCACACAACTACCCCAAACTCCTTTACAATATCCAACTCTACCTCACACTGTGTCATATTCCTTGACACTCTCTTAAACTCCATCTTACTAGCGCATAATCTTCCCCTGTTGCTTACACTCTCACAATATCCTATACTCCCTTATGTTTGATAGTCTGTTACATTCCCCCGGACTCCCTCTTATTCTTTCACGGTATCTCATAGGCTACTCTCTCATACTTTACCATAAACCCTCACATTCTCACATTATCCCATATTCTCTCATACTCCGATAAACCATCATATTCTCACACTACCCCATACTCCTTCATACGCTCTCATATACCCTTGTACTCTCACTACCCCATACTGCTTCATACATTCTTACACTGCCCCGTGTTCCCTCATATTACCTCATACTCTCTCACACTACAATTTTCACAATACTTTAAGCATACTCACACTGACCCATACACCCCCATTCCTTGCCGACCGACCCCCATTTTATGTCTCCCTTGTCTCCCACTTCCGTCACCCCATCCACTTTCATCTCTTCCCTGTCTCACACTCCTCTATTCCCTGTCCCTCATCCCTCCCCTCTCTTTCATCTCTTTCCTGCCCATCACTCTCCCTTACTCTTTAATCCTGCCTTGCCCCTCACCTATGCCCTACACCTGCATCCTCTCTCTTCCCTCATTACTGCCCTCACTTTTCTCTATCCCTCATCCATCATCGACCCTCCCCCTTTCCATGTCCCTCATCCCTTCCCTGTCCCTCACCTGTCTCCC
>NC_136991.1:26148992-26166492 GCF_032717465.1 Coenobita brevimanus | reverse complement strand
TCAACCCGACCTCTCTCCTTCTGCTTCTTTCACTCATATCTTTGGTCCTCCTCAGTCATTATCTGCTCTCCTTTCTCAGTTTTTTTTTCAGCTTCCTTTCTTCCTTTCCTCTTCCCCTCCCCCCTATCATCTCCCTTTATATTCCTCTCCCTTTCTTCCTTTTCGCCTTCCCTCCTCTTCCTCTCCCTCTTCTTCCGTACCTACTTCCGCATTCTCCCTGCTTCATTCTTCTTCGTCCCCCTCCTCTCCTCCTCCTTCCTTTCACCTTCACATCAAAGACTTGGCCACTCTAGCAAGGACTAAAATACTTCTCTGACCTCTCCTCCTTCCTTCACCCCTTACATTCTTCGAATTTTCCTCACCCCTATCTCTCCTCATTCTCTCCTAATTTCCTTTCATTTTCGTTTATTTCCTATAGTATTCCTTTTACTATATTTCAGCTATATTCTAACATAATTATTCCCTACAAAAGAAGGCTATACAGAAGAAAGATAAAATCATAACAGGCTTTTTTGTAATAGACGTACGTATCATTATGTGATATAAAGGTGTCAATAATCGTAGTCGTTACCATATTTGTATATCTTGACAAGAATTCAAAATCAGTTTTAGATGGGAGAATAAAAATGTGTCGCAGTCTATGGAAACATGTTAAGGATGTTAAAAAAAAAAAAAAAAAAGTGTACGAGCTAGTGAAGGCTTAATAGTATGTGTTCTACTAACTCAGTATTGCTGAAGGTAACCTTGAACTCTTGGGGTTTGAGTAATCTTTGAGAGAAGACAAATTATTACCTCGCCCGGACGGAGTCCGGCGAGGTATTGTTTTTGGTCGAGTTTGTTTGTTTCTTTGTTTGTTAGAAAAAATACGGAAAAACGGCTGAATGAAATTACACGAAACTTTCAGGATATGTGGGCACTGGTCCCAAAAGGAAGTGATATAAGAAGTCTCATATGGGGTTTCATTTGGCACCATGACCTTTGACCTTGAGTTACCCTGAAAGAACAAACGCAAGATCACGGATTTTCTGAGGGCTATAACTTGAAAACGGTTGAAAATAAAATAAGTGCTGTGTGGCGGGGTTTGTTGTGCCTGGCAACACTAGCTGTATGTGTGGTGGGCAGAGGCTTGCTGGAGGAAGTGGATCGATGGCGTTATGTTGTATGCTGGAGAGAGAGGGATGGTAACTAGCTAAGGCTAGTGTTTTTTTTTTTTTTTTTTAAGCAAAGAAGAAGCCAAAGACCAGGGGCCTTCAACTTACTCCCTCCAAGAAAAAACAAAAACAAGAAAACAGAGCTAAATTCAATATCCATTCATATCGAAATGCGTTAGAAAGACTGAAGATCGTAGGCAGCAGGAAACCCAGACAGATGGAGACAGTTCCAGAGTTGACCTGTTGCATACATGAAGGACTGGAAGTAGCAGTTAACTCTTGCATTTGAGAACGGGATAGAAAAGGGATGAGAGTTTGTTGCCAGACGGGTGTTACGCACCCGCCGTAGTGGTGGAGGGATACAAGCAGACAGTTCAGAGGAGCAATGACCATTGAAGTAGCGACAGAAAAGAGATAAAGATGCAGCAGTATGATTCACTTTCAGTTGAATAAAGTCTCCTGACTTTAGCCGAAATAAGATAATCGAGATGCTCCGATCATGGTAGGGTTATTATTACCAGTATTAAAACCACTAGGTGTTCATGAGTTCCTCTGACCAGAATAATTTTTTTTTTTTTTTTTTTTAATAAGGCTTATTGGCCATCACCCACCACGAAGGGTATTAAGCCAAACAAGACAAAGTTACAAATAAACAGTTAAATTAAGTCACTGGGTAAGAGAAGACACTAAGGCACAAAGGGGAATGATCAAGGGAGAACAGGCACTGGATGGATGTAGCGAAAGCACACACTGAAAACAGATGAAGGGGTACACTGCACTAGAGGTGGAGTCCGAGTCAGAATCTGACTGATGCTGTAGATGCTGGAGGATGCTGCCAAGGATCTTCACCTCCTCGACATCCGTAACAGCTTGAAGGGAGCCCTGGCGTAGCTCGATGAAGGAGAGCATGACCTGCTGGAACTCCCCCTTGCTGTACTCCTTTGCACTGCCGATCTCTGGCGCAGCGTCTTCATATGACCGCAAGTAGTGCGTTAAGGAATCCAGCCCTGAACTGTCGAGTGAGGCAAAGTCCGACCAGGTGAGGCGACGACCCAGAGGTGAAGGCTTCCAACTGGCAGAGGCCTGCCCCTCAGCTGGAATAGACTCCGCCTCGCCATGCTTCGCAGGAGAAACAGGGTCGGCAGGGTTGTCTGCCGCAGACAGCAAAGAAGGAGCCACATCCCCAGTCTACATGGGCACCTCAGGAGGTGGCGAAGGGGCAGACCGACGGGAGATGGAGTGGCCCGCCAGCCGGAGCCTCGTAGGTGGAGTGGAGGGCTGTAGCTGCAGCACCCTTGGGATCAAAGTGGTGGGGGTCACAGGAGGCCCTGACCGACGTTGATGTCTAGGACCTCGCTTCCCAGGCCTCCTCTGCACCACGGGTGAAGAGAAAGATTTGGGGATCAGTATGGCAGGGAGCCCATTAGCCTCGAAGATGGCGGGCAGGCGCTGGGCAAGAACTGCCATATCTCCCCTTGAGAAAGCCTTGGCCACCTCAATGCACATGGTGACAATGGTTGAGGCAGAAGAGGCAGGGAAGGAGGCAGGAGTAGCAGATGAAGACTGACGCTGACGTCTGCGCCTACGACAGGGGAGGGCGTGGGGAGAGCCCTGCACCACCTGGCCTGCAGGGCCAGTTACTGAGGCAGCTGCAGGACCCTTAACCCGTCACGTCCCGAGGTTTTCCGCACCTCTGACATCCCCCAGTCCCGAGGTATTTTCGATTTTTTTTTTTTTGGCTAAAACCTTCGCTTTTGGTGAGAAACATCGAAAATTCATAGAGAAATCGCTCACCTTAGGTTTAAAGTGCCCAATCCAGGTAGGAGTTCCTCCTTACCTGAGTGGGTTTTCTAACATGCTGGCACCAAAGAAAACGAGTTCTATGGGAGGGTAACTATTTTATCCACTCATAAACGGTATTTATTTATTTACTTGGTACGAATGTATATGTAGTATGACAGTATATTGGTTTTCAAGCAGTAATAAAGGCATTATAAGCATTGTTTCTCTCACTAACTAATCACCATACCTGACCTATTTTTGCCACACTACCTGATCATTATTTCTGGCTGTTTCTTCTTCTAATGCTATGTAAACATTGTCCTCCACATTGTCATCGATTGGGGAATCACTCTGGCCCTGAATAACTTTACTAGCCAGGTCACTGGTAACAGGTCCTTTGCCAAGACAATGGCATGAGGGGGGGAGGGGGGAGGTTATGCAGTGTAAGGCATTGTCCCTGCTTGGTATCTTGTACAGGAATAGAGGAAGGTGTCCCGTGTATACATACGAAAAATCACGTGCGAAAATTGAAAATTGTGCAAATTAGGTACCTTGCAATTGCACGACGTACTGGTACGTTGCCGGGACTGGCAAATGCAAATCGTGGTGACGTACCCATACGTCGTCGGGATGGGGCGGGTTAATACCCTGCTCCACCACGAACTCCACCACCTCGCCAGCGGCAACTGAGGGCACAGGGTGGGCGGGGTTGGGGGCTACGATGGACGATCGGTGGATAAAAACGTCGCCCCCTGTGTCTCGACGAGTCAGGAAGCCGTACCCCTTCCTGACGTTGTACCACCGTACCTGTCCCACAACCCTACATTCCATGCCGTTGTTTGCTGCTACCTCAATCTGCCTTATATTCTCTTGGGTACGAGCCATGGTACAAGAGTTGCCTTGATACTGCTCGGTTATTCACGTCCCATTGCTCCTGGTTAACTCCGGAGCTGGATAGAAAGTCCTGGAGTGAGAATCCAGAATAAAGCTGCTTCAATCATGAGTGCGTCAGTGGCGCCACAGTTAACGCTTTCATGCTCGTATGATTCGGTCTCATCTGAATAAATTCGTCTGAGTTTAACTGGAATGGTCTATTAGAGTTGCTCTGATTTTGAAGGGGCCGATTCCATCTTATGTGGTGCTTGAATTGCGTGGTTTCATAAATGATTAAACCGAGTGAAAAATTTGATATTCAGATTTAACTCATTATTAATAAGTCAAATGCTGAGATCACATGGTCCAGCCAAAGTTGCATGCGACAGCAGTAGGGATTGTAGCTGTGGTATACGTCTAAGAGTTCTGTTCCTTGGCTGACCTGGCCAGTGTCGGTGGTGGTGCAAAAACCAGTTGTCTCTGAGTCAGAAGTGAATGGAAGGAATTTACCCTTAGGAACAATGACCTCTTTCTCCGTAGTAGGGAGAAATTGTAAGTTTCATGTCTGGAAGAGAAATGATCCATGGTAGTAACACGATTAAGCAGGTGAAAAGAGAAGGTGGCTAAAAGATGGAGAGAAGCAAGAACGGGGGAGGGTGGAAGGGAGAGTAAGATGGGAAGCCGGGAGAAGAGAGGGGGAAGGGAAAATGAAATGGAGAATCAGAGTGAGAAAGGGAGAAATGAGGAGGAAAAATTACTGGTAGAGGGAGAGGGAGTAAAGAGGAGAGAGAAAGATAAATGTGTCACTGTCAGTAGTTACGAGTACACTGAAATAAGAATTTTAAGATAGTGTGCAAAACCAAGTATAAGACAGATTATCAGTTGCACAGTTAACAAGACAGTATTGTGCAGATTAGTTGGCTTTAGCATGGGAAAATTTTTAAGAGACTCTGAGTGAAGCGTTGGACGAGTCTGCAGTGGAAGATATGGTCGTATGATATACAGTATTTCACTGGCAGGGTACCCGGCGTTGCCGGACCAAAAAGGCGAACACTCTAATCCTATTTGTTCTAGTTCAAACTTTCTTTCAGTTAAAGAAAGATCATGTATATACCTATTATGCTTTTCACGACGGATTATAAGAGGTCCAGAAACGCTCTATTTCAGCTTCCATAGACTAGAGCACTTGTTTGCTATTACCGGTGACCTCAAATAATCTCCGACCAGCGACCTCAAATGACCTCGGAGGTCAACCTCTGACAGCCTATGTCCAAACTGGAGGTCAAGTGAGTCTCAATGCCAAATCTTGGGCTGCTGGGTTCAGTCGTTCAAGCGTGTAATACAGGAGACCTCAAACGACCTCCGACCCGTGGCCTCAAATGACCTCTGACCACTCAAACACCTCAAATACCCTCGGAGGTCACACTAACGTAGAGTATGTCCGAAGTGGAGGTCATATGAGCCTCCATGCCACTCATGATATATATATATATATATATATATATATATATATATATATATATATATATGTATATATATATATATATATATATATATATATATATATATATATATCCTTTATGAGTACTTCCCGAGTCCCTGCCAATCTGTCACACCCATATCAACTCCCCGCCAACACCTTGCCTCAACCACACATCAGACATTTAAAGACACCATCACTTTCCTCACTCTGTCCATCATTACCACCATCAGACGTATAAAGACACCACCACTTTCCCCACTCTGTCCACTGTTGTCACCTCCCTCCAATCTGTTTTTGCATATGTCGTCTCTCAGTATCTGTACAGTAGAGGAAAAAAAAAAATTGCCTAACCCCTAAACTGCGGGGTTGTTTTGGTGCGACTTGTGTGTCCCGCTAGGATATTCGCTCTCCGACAGACTTTCTAAAAATATTTGCCAAAATCAGCTATTAGTCCTAGAATATTATACTTAATTATGCTTATGGTACATACCTTCAGCTTTCTCCTGGGATGTTTGTTGAGCCTTCGTCGAGTACCGTAGGACTTGTGGAGACCTCTGAAGTTGGGTAACGAAGTCTCCACTTTACACTTCCTGACACCCCGTAATATTATCGCTAGAAACACTATTCTATGATTTTCAAATAGTTTGGAATCCATACTCCAAAAAAAAGCACTGTGAAAGCAATGAAAATTACGAGCGCGTATGATCCTCCCACCTGCGCTCCTTCCCCGCTGGTATTCTGTCATTTATTATTCATAAAAACACTCACACGTTATTTTCCTATTACTATATAACACTTATATATATATGCAGTCTTTATCCATAAGTTTCCTTCAGTAATAGTAGTTTATTGTCACTGTAGGCATTCAATTTCTCTTTCAGTAAAATATGTAGAGAGCCAAGGTTTCACTTTCACTGTCATAACTTCAAGTATTTGCACTCATATTCTTTTATTACTAATTATTTACATTTCTATTTACATTTTCTATTGTATTTTCAATATTTACACTTCTATTTTACTTACACTATGTTATGCACTGTCACTTGCAGTAACTTATAAAACTATATTACACTGTTCCATCATATTTACATCCATTGCTTTCACTTGCTATTTACACATTATTTACACATTATTTACATTTTCCACTTGCACTTTTAGAACTGCTTCAGGCTGTGGTAATAAAAAAAACAGGTAACACAGAGAGAAACCTGGCACTCAGCGCACTGCCAAGAGGTGCGTTTGTGCTCAGGTGTGAGTCAGGTGGTATGTGCATACACCTGGCACCTGCGAATCGCAGCCTTCCTCTTGGTTGTGGCAGTCATGTGCACCAGTCTGTGCCGATCCATGTAAGCCTTCTTCTCAAGTCTGTCGGAAAGTCTTACAGCATGGCGCCTTGGAGTTGCTGCTGTCACCCTACCATATCTCTCAAGCAGCTGCTGAACACAAGCCCTGATGAACAACCTCAGGGAGAAGGACTTGGGTGGCTTTACCTTCATCTTGTACAGGATGAAGGCGTTCAGCATCGTCATGTCAATGAGATGCAGAAAAACTTTCCTGTACCACCTAGTATTCTTCCTGAGGCAGTCGATCTTTCCAATCATCATGTTGGACTTGTCCACCAGCCGCATGTTGATATTATAGTCGATGACAGAATCAGGTTTCCTCACAGGTTCGCCTGTCCTACGGTCGACCTTCCCACTGTCTTTCATATCCCCCTTGTGTACGGTGGTGAGCATGTGCACGACCCTCTTGTCATCCCACCGTATTGCCTGCATCTTCTCAGACTTGCGTAGGTGCATGTCTCCTCACTGCGAGTTTCCTGCCTCTGGGAATTTGGGGAAGTTGGCACGATTGCTCTTCAGAGTGCCGCAGGAACTGATGCCGTGCTCTGAAAGAAATTTGGCAAGTTTTGGTGCTGTATAATAGTTGTCAGTATACAGTACATGATTCCCACCAAAATATCTTTCAAGCAGCACTTTCACTACACAGCCTGAGAAGCCAAGGTGGTGTGCTTTGTCCAGATCGACAGTGCTGGCTGAATAGATGACGAAGTCAAGGATGTACCCCGTCTTACAGTTGCACAATACAGATTCCAAAGCGATGGCGTTTGCTTGGAATGTACTGTACAAACATAAGACGTCCTCTGAACAAAACCAAGGATTCGTCTGTGACAACCTTCTGAAAGACGTGGAAGAATGACATAAAGTTATCCTTCATTTTGCTCAGAATCTCCCGGATCTTCCAGAGTGGGTCGGTTTGGGAACGTACATCATTGTTGGCGAAGTGCAGGTTTCCCATGATGTTCCGGAAGCAGTCTCTGGCCATGTACTTATTGAAGGTGGGTGAGGGTAGTAAGGGGTCCATTGACCAGTATTCTTCCATCTCATGCTTCTTTGAGTGTGGCATGAGAGGCATGAGGGCGAAGAACACATACAGCTCCTGCACTCCCAACATGGTCCACTGTTGCATCTTCGCTGCACCTGCACCACTTGCAGCACGTTGTGATTCGTACCTGTGAGTCTCATCACATATGTGCTGCATGACTTCGTCATCAAGGAAGGCCAAAAGGAAGTCCACACAATCAGCATCCTCGTCAAGAGTGAAGGCAGGCTGTATCCCTGAGGAACTCTCATCGAAATGGAGATGTTCAGGGATGAAATCGGAACCTTCCGTCCACACGAAGGCGTCCAGGATTCCCTGTCGTAGCTGTGTATGGTGGGTGAGGGTGGAGGGTGGCTGTGAGGCAGACTGGGCTGTTTCAAGGTCATTCTCACTGACCCTAGGTTGCCATGTAGCACTGGCAGCCCTTACTCTACTTGCTACTCTACCTTTACGAATCAGGGATTTACCTCGTTCCCTACGGCCTGCCTTCACTGCAGGTGCTGGTGGAGACTCCGACAACAAAGACTCAGGGCAAAATTCTGCTGAAGATGAGGAAGAAACTAGTGAAGTAGGGCTGGGGGAGCGGGGAGGTGATTCACCTCGAGACTCATGGCAGACTGGGTCACACGGGGCCATTTTTCCGGGGCTAACCCGTTGTCTTTTCATTCCCTTCCCAAATTCCTTCCCTTGCTGCACTAAGGGCTCCTTTCCCTTGGAGCTAGGGATAACCTGGGACACTGAAGCACTTGTACTAGGAGTTTCTGTCATGATTTCCTCCCCAGGCTCATCACACGATTCAACTGAAAGATCAAAGTCACTATCCATCATTATCATTGACAATTTTGCCAGTTCACATTCCACTGCTGAGTCACTAAGTCCTTTACTGCTTCCCACACGAGTTTTTCTAGGAGTAGAGGTCACAGGGCCCTTTGCAATGGGCACAGAAGCAGTGGAAATGGCAGGGCGTGAGTGCGACATGGTTTCACCTCAGAGGACGACAAGGAACTGATTCCCATGGCGTATATGGGAAGGCAAGGGTTGACAAGGTCAATAGGGTGACAGCTGCTAATTTACATGCTATGAAATGATTGGTAGGAAATCTCGACAATACACAAAAAAATAGGTAGTTCCAGGTGAATGTAAATATCACTTAGGCTTCTCCCTTCCTTTCATATTTATATTTTTATTACGAGACCAGATTATACGGCATATTTCAAGGGGAAATTACCAGGGGAAATTAGCAAACAAGTGCATGTGAGGTGTTGTCAGGTGATAATTAGCCAATTCCAGGTGTATGGCACTATCAGTTACCTTATTTTATTTTGGTATATATTATTTTGTATAAGAATAGGACATAGGGCTTATTTCAATGGATTAATTCAGTGGAAAATTCCGGGGAAGATTTGTTTAGCGCAGCGCAGCCAGGCAGGCGAGAGGAGAGGGTAATGGAGGGGAGGTAGGGAAGGGAGTCAAGAATGGGGAAAAATGGTTAAACTGTCAACAATGGATGGGAGTACAGATGAGATTAGGAGTGGTGACTAGTGTTGGACATTGGCAGTACTGATAGATGATACAAGCCACCACTTGTAAGCCCGGGAGAATTCAAAATAACACAGAATCACAAAAGTGATGTCCCGCGGTATGATCCATTACTCCTGACCATCACGAAAGTGATGCCCCGTGGTTAAGGGACTAATAATAATACTCACTTATCCTGCTTATCAGTTTCTGCTGGGTAATATTCCAATGCTGAAAGAGGCTTCTTGTGTTTTCTTGCTGATAAATGTCTGCTGGTACGATCAACCAGACAGAAAAGTGACAGATATGGCCTACATGAGAAACAGATGCACTCGTGGAGACTTTTGTACCAAGACTGTCTTTTTTTTTTTTTTTAAGTATTGAATGCTTGGAACCGATATTTTCCACTCATTATTCGGATACTCATAAACACGTGATTATACAGAGCTACCAGGCGTGTTTAATGCCTTTGTTTACATTCAGAGAATCTTTACCCCTACGTTACAGGGACATTATTTTTTTCTTTTAACCAGGCTGCCACCAGATGACCTTAATCAACGTAAGACAGATCACCAGTACTGAACGGGTTAATGAAGTTTGTATTAAATTCCTCCAGTCTGACAAGTGAACTTATTATGATTTTCTGGGGAGACCAATGATATAAAATCCTCAGACTGAAAGAATTAAACATTTTTTCTATAACCATAAAAATTTTCCGGTAGAGCTAATAAAAATTAAAATTTTATTGATAATAAAATAATCCATCCATCCATCATCCAATCCTACGTTGCCCCATGAAGAGCGTAGGAGCCCGGGGCTAGGCAAGTTGATCCTGACATTTAAGATGAGAGTGACCAGCCTCACTCATCCCTGAGTGGCATTACATGAGCAATAAACCCCAATAATTATAATAATAATAATAATAATAATAATAAAACACATGCCACTACTACTACTACTACAACTAATAATAATAATAATAATAATAATAACTAGAAAACGGGAAGTGCCATTAGCTATTTCAATAACACACCATATGACAAGCCATTGCTGGACCTGGTGATTTCAATGCTCATCATATGGTGAGCACTTTGAAATGACTAGCTGGTGTAGTAGGCCCCTTCTAGAGGAGTGTCAAACACATTGCGAGAAGGTGAAAGCAGCAAAATCATCGCAGAGCAAAAATGGAGGAGCCCAAACTACTTTCCATTGACTCCTAGGCAATCCCAGAAACTACTGGCCCAAATGGGTCCGTAGTAATTTCAGACCTGCTCCCGAACATTGGATATGTCCCACAAACATTTCAGGTATGTGTCTTTACCGGTTTCTGAGAATCTCGAATAGACTATTTGGATGTAACTGGAAAACCAGTACTGAGAACTCAGTGATACTGGGTCATATGAAGCCGCCACCTGAGAAACCCAGATGGCCAAGTATGATGGCTTGTAGCTTTGAAATTGAGTGAATACAAGCAATTTACATCTTCGTAAGAAAGAATAACTAGGTTACTAAGAAATAGATGTCCTCGCTGGAGATGTGGAAAGTGCTCAAGCTCGCCCGGTGCGAATTTTGACACATACTAGCTACCTTTCACACCTTAATGCTGTTAGAGATCTCCCCAAATTTCGATAGTAGCCAACCGAATCTCCCCAAATGGCGATAGTAGCCCACAGAGATCTCCCCAAATGAAGGTAGTAGGCCTAGCCCACAGAGATCTCCCCAAATAGTGAGGGATACTTCTTTCACACCCCAGCCAGTACTATCGTTGTATACAGAGATATCCCCAGATGGTGAGGGATAATTTTTTACAGCCCAGTCTGAACATTTCTTAACACTCCTAAGTGAATTGCGGCTGAAGTAAGTTGTTCTCGCTCTCTCTCGGTCAAATAGTAAGAATAATAATGCTGACATGAACAATATAACTCACAAATGGTGTGGTGAGTTGTAATAATATTAATGACAATTATAATAATAATAATAATAATAATAATAATAATAATAATCCACATAGCCATCTCCATTGCTTCCTCTTTGATAATGAACCAAAAACGTTTCGAAAGAGAGAATATTACGGAGCAGCTGCTACAATATATGTAACAGGCTCAAGAAACAAAACCAATAAATATATACAATAAGATGATTACGATGAAAAAAAAAAAAATGCACAAAAAAGGTCACATTTAATTCGGCGACGTGATCCCACACTTATTTCCCTTAATTTTGCCTTATCTCAACCATTTTCAAGAAAGTGCTCACTGAATTTTAAGCATTCCAGGTAGTCTGCTGAGAGTTTTCCTATATTTAAACTATTCTGCTACTGTTTCTGGATCCTACCCATGCCATATACATTAATGAGAAAAGAGTGGCGATGATGATGATGATGATGATCCAAGAGTTTTATAGTGGAGTGTCATAAGTAACATATTCTTTCCCGTTCCTCATTCTGGATCCTACCTAAGATGATTTTATTCTAGCTTCCCCAGACCATCTTATTATTGAAATTCCTAAAATACTATACTCTACCCAATCCGCGTCATTATATTCCACTGACTCCCAACCATTTTATTTTACCTTTTCCAATGTGTTCCATTGCTGCAAAAACATTGCAAGTTGAAATAAATTCACACAATATAACATAAACATCACTTAAGCTGTATCCAACTATACTCTTTGTATGGGTATATTATCAGTAATTTCCAGAGAGCAATGTATTCAGTTTACAAAAAAATAATCTTCCGACTTATAATTAGCTATTAAATAACGAGCAGCATTTTCATACTTTTTGTTCTTGTAACTGCTAAATTAAACACACCTCTGACCAGTTCATCATAATATAAAACTGCATCACCGGTTTCATCGATAAAGTGAACTGCTAGTTATCATGCTGCTGGATTAATAATCATAAAATCACTATATTATTATATGATAACTAAAATATACGTGACTGCCCCGATATCTTCGAAATTATGCTATAAATCACATTGGATGAATCTTCAATTATTTGCACATGTTCAGAGTGAACAGGAGAGCCTGGAAACGACGGGTATTGTCTCGGTATAGCGAGACATTTTAGAAAGCTTATAATGTCACCCTCTTCATCCATCCCATTCCATCCCATTTATTTCATCCACAGTCTACTAGAGGAAGAAGTGTAGAGGAAGCCATTGTATTGTGCCACCAATCATCCCCTCCACTCTCATCCATTTCATAAACAATTAAGTGGAGGAACAAAGGAATGTGAAGGGAGCATTCTTGCTTTACTCTCTTTATCTTCAGCTCAGAATCAGATACTATACTGTAGTTAATAGCTCCTCTGCAACACACAGCCTCAAAAGCGTAATTTGACTTGTTGCTATTTCCTTTCCTTCAAACCTCTGTACTTTCTACTTGGCAGTTTTGTACTGGCCTCTGTATTGTATCTTTCATCTCATTCCATGACTTCTCATCCATTTCTTCCACGTAAAAATCGAAGGAAAAATGGAAGTTGATTGAGCCTTTGTACAGTTGCACCCATTGTCTGATCCCATCAACCATTCAACCAATAATTTTATCCGATATGATGAAGAGTTGAAGGAACCTTGGTACTGCACCCTTTAAACCACCCCATCCCATCCACTTCATCCATAAATGGCTAAGGGATTAGGAGACGAAGAGGGAGCCTTTGTAATGCACAAATCCTTCCATCCCATCCCATCAGTTATAGATAATGGGGAGTGGAGAAAACGTCTGTAGTGTGTCACCCACTCTCTTGTATTGTATCGTGTCTCCACCCCATCTCATCCACTTTCCTAACAGCGATCCTCTATTCCACACAAACAACTCTGGTAGTAGATGGGTGTAGATGGGGCCTTTGTTTTGAATACACCCATCATTATCCTCTCATCCCATCCACTTCATCGAAAATCAACAGTATTGATAAGGGAATGTGGAGTGACCATTTTGTATTGTGACACCATTCATCTATCTCATTCCATTCCTTTCATTCACAACTTACTGGAAAGATAAGGGAGTCTAAATGGAACCTTTATATTGTGGCATCCGTCACGTCACCTCATTCAAGTCACTTCCCCATGTAACGATCTCTGGCTCCACACAAGTTCCCACAGCTGCAAAGAGTTAAGAGCTGAGAGTTGCACTTTAACATCCATCATTCCATCACATCATATCCACATTATCTACAGTTAGCCGTATTGATCAGTGAATGTGTGTGGGGCGATCTTTGCATTTTGTCAACTTTCATATTCATACCGTCCATTTCTCATCCCTCCACAATTACTTGGAGTGAAGAAGAAATGTGAAGACAACTTTGTTTTTGTCCATCTCGTCCACCTCATCCACAGGTAGCTGAAAGAATAATTGAGTGTGGTGGGGCTCTTGTATCGTGGCATTCATCATCCCATTTCATCCCATTCACGTTACACACAGTTGTCTGGAGGGTTAAGCCGTATCAAAGAGAACCATTGTATTTTTCACCTCACTGTATTTCATCCAGTCAATTTCGTCCACGGTTAATCAGAGGGATGAGAGGGTATAGACTGAGGGTTTGTGTTGTGGCATTCATCATTCCATGCCATTCAGTGCAGTTCATTGGGACACGAACTTTCAGTGCACGCTACTTTTCCCCACATTCATTCACATTCAATATTTAATTCAACATTCAGCTCTCTTTCATCCATGGTGCCATGCGGCCCGCCTGAATATTCAAGGGGTCCACTTCCAGGGTGATCCCGGGGTGTGCATGCTTCAAATGTATACACCCAACACACCCACGCCGCTCATGGAATTTAGATAGCCTAGTACTGCTGCTGTTGTCCTGTCATTGGCCGCTATTGTTTGGGGGCTGTCTGGTGGGGATTTTCTGTGTCTGCTGTTCGATATTTTTGATCTGGTGGTGTTGACTGTCTTTGTTTTTTATCTGGTGGCAATGTTGCAGTGTTATGTATTGTGTTTCTCTGATATTTTTAAATGGGGATGTTGCTCTTCTCTGCTATTGTTCCTAACTACCTTTTATTACACTAGTCTTGCAGATTTTTTGTCTGATGTTACATTGCTGGGTGTTGCATTTGTCTGATACTTTCTGGTGGTGTTTCTGTGATAAAAAAAATATGCGTTTTTTTTTTTTTTTTTTTTTTTGTGTGTGTGTGTGGTGGTGATGTTTATTGCTGATGAGATTTTTGTTTTGTCACCAATTTGTGTACAATGGTTTTGTTTTTGTCTGATGATGTTTTTATCTGGCCGGTATATCTACTGCTTTATTCTGTTTGTGTAAACCAATCTTTTTTTTTCCTGCCTGCTGCTGCTTTTGTCTAGCTGTGTTGTTTTGCCTACTTGCTTTTGTCTGAGTGTTGCTTTGTCCTTTATGCCTTCATAGTTTTCTTGTTTGATGATGTTTTTCTCACTTGACTGTTTTGCTTGCTGGTGGTGTTTTAGCCTGATTCTTCTTGTCTTGGGCTATTGTTTTGCACTGATTGCCTTAGTCTCCTCTTACTGTTTTTTCTGATCGTACTGTTTTTTGTCAAATAGTGTTTTTTACTCAACTTTTAAATGATGTTTTAGTCAAGCTGTTATTCCTGATGATATTATTATTATTTTTTTTCTCGAGGTCCTACTTTACCTCACTGTTCTGTCAAATGATGTTTTTGTGTACTGTTATTGGACAGATGTTTTTTCTTTTTATCTGGTGGCGGTGTTTATAATTTTTTTTTTCTTTGCCTCAGGGAAAAATTATTGTTTTCATATGTAGTTTTTATGGCACTTCTTGTCTACTGTTAGTGTTCTGATTTTTGTTGCCTGATGAGGTTTTTTATTTTTTTCATGTCGTTTTTCTGACTGTTTTAGCCTGTTGTCTGATGGGGGTGATGTTTCTGACAGTGACTTTATTCTTATTTTTTCACCTGAAGTGTTGTTTTTCTCTCATGGTGTAATGGTGATGCTTTTGTATGAATGTTCTAATACGATGGTTCTTTTTTAAAGGATATTTGTGTGTGTGTGTGTGTGTGTGTGTGTGTGTGTGTGTGTGTGTGTGTGTGTGTGTGTGTGTGTGTGTGTGCGATTTATTCTAGATCCTACCAACTTCATTAATGACACTGGAAGATGAAGTTAAAGTAATGATACTGATGATGATAATTTTTATACGATGGTATGGTGTCACAGCATTTTGTTCTGCCGTATTCTCTGATGATGATGATGACGATGATGATGATGATGATGATGATGATGATGATGATGATGATGTCGCCACTGTTATTGTTAATGATGATGATGATGTTGTTGTTGTTGTTATAATCAGTAAAGTTGTTGCTATTTGTTTTTGTTGTTGTTGATGATGATGATATGTTACTAATGACGATGCCCGGGTGTGTTGTGGTTGATGACGTTGGTGTTGATGTCGATGACGTTGAAGCCGATGTTTTTGTTCACGTTACATCCTACGAACACCGTCTCACCCTGCCGTCTGAGTATTTCTGCCTACCATGATATCTTTTTATTTCGCTTCTTGGTTTGTTGTGTATGGTGGTATGTGTCTGGTGTGGTGTGGTATTACTGTCTGTTACCCTGGTCTTACTGCCTCGTCTTAGCCTGACCCTAGTCTTATTCCTGCTCTTTTTTTGTGTTTCTATTTTTCCTCTCTCTCTCTCTCTCTCTCTCTCTCTCTCTCTCTCTCTCTCTCTCTCTCTCTCTCTCTCTCTCTCTCTCTCTCTCTCTCTCTCTCACCACATCATACTGAAGTAGTTAAAAATTAATAAATTTAAGAGCTGCAAAACCGACTGGCTATCCTTATCACCATCGCCGTTATCTTTTCGACGTCTTCCACCCTAGCATGGAACGAGGTAGGAACCAGACAGCAAGAAAAAACCTGACTGAAAGAGACATACCATCAATACTGTATATCAAAATAATAAAGCCATATTCTGATTCACCCACTTTTCAAGCGCCTGATATCCTGACTTCACCTTATAGGCATAGCCACTCACACTTAATCAATTCTCAATACCTATCCACCAGAGTCCTTCCGACGGCTGTCACATCAATGGGTAAAACAATTGTACCAAACCCTTGTCGTACACTTCGTGCAAGTTTTTTTTTTCCTTGCTTTAATTACAATGCCAGATGTCTGTTTCTTTGTTTTATCAGTGTCCATACGTCGCTTTCTCAGACAGTCGTTTATAATATCTATCCATCTTCTTGGCCTACAACGCCTCCTCCCTCCTTCAAGGTCCCTCCGATAAACTCTTCATCACGCTATTTATGCCCATTCTCTGCTGAATCCATAGAGAAGTGGCCTGCAGTCCCAGTGGACCCAGATTCGAATCCCCTCTAGGGCAAGGAGCAGTTTAAGCATTTGAATTTCATAAAGCAGACTTTGCTGATCTACCAGAAGACCCGCCGACATGAAAAAACACTCCCGGTAATACCAATATATTAGTCCTGTATGAGACAGCCCTAGCATGTATTCAATATGGGCGATGGGTGTTAGCGCCAAAGTGATGACATGTTGATGTGTATGGTAAATAGGAGGACTACTGGGCCTAGGGAGCAGGTTATCAAGCCTGTGCCCAGAGTCGGACATCAAAAAATAATTAAATAAATAAAAAAAAATCCTTGACTCTAGTGCTCACAGACTTCCGTAGTCCACATCTTTCGTGAACCACATTATCTACAAGGTCCAGATAGACTGGAAGAAAATTCTGTAGAGAGAAATAGACTTGGAAATGTTGCTGACACAATGGTGATGAGAAGACAATGTGGAGGATTATCTTATGAGTGGGGTATGCAAGACTGCTGAAAGAAACGGGGTGGACAAAAAAAAAAAGTAGTAATGATTATGAATGAAAGTGGAGAGTTTGACAAACAAAGAAATGGTAGATAAACACCAGGTTACTGTAAAGGATCAGGCCATGAACTAAGAGTATATGGATGTGGACAGCTTGTGGAATGCAAGAAGTAAGCGCTTGACTGAGAATGTTAAACCCGTGTGAGCTGTTTCTAGGTAAGAATCTCATTAGAAGAGCACAGCTAGGTTGGTGGTGAGGCTGAAAGAGCTGGGGAGGAGGAGAGAATGAAGTGGCTTGGGACAGTGCAAGAAAGAGGAGTCAAATGTGAGAAGAGAGGCATACACTGGGAGTAAGAAACACATAACAGAAATTAGTAACGAGAAAAAAAGTTAAATGACAATTCTAGAAGAAAAATTTATGTTAACCACTTGGAAAAGTATAACAATATTAGGAAAGAAATGAGAAAACGGAAAAATGAGTGTGAGTGTGAAAGAGATGAAAGTAAAATAGAACTACCAAATGAAAGTGAAGTAAGG
>NC_136991.1:26083992-26143992 GCF_032717465.1 Coenobita brevimanus | reverse complement strand
CTGCCAACTGGAGGAGTCAGATGGACAAGAATGACAGTCGTACCTTTGAAACTGAGCAAATACATGCAATATACTTCTCTATCGGAAATATTTATAATAATAATAATAATAATAATAATAATAATAACAGCAACAATGACAATAATGATGATAATAATATTGACAGGAACCATATATATAACTTACCACTGATGTGCAGATGAGTAATAATAATTGCAGTCATCATCACTATCATCCGGACCTCCTTTCCCAGGGTGAGTAGTAGCAACGTCCAAGCAGCCTTTGCCCAGATCATTGGGTCATGCTTCCACTCATTCATCATTCAAGTCTCCGGAATCCTGGCTCTATCAGATACGCCAAAAACATTCAGCACGTTGTGTAGCATCACATAAACGTATCTGATAGAGTCATTCTGGAAGTGTCACGTTAAAAAGGGGTGCCAAATCCCTGCTCATGCTCTTCTCGACACAATATTCATCCAACCAGCTCGATCTCTTGTCAGTCCTCTAGCCTTACCAACTTCCAAACCTCTCTTCCTCACACATTCATCCACCACGTCCCTCCACCTTCTCCTTGGCCTACCTCGCCTCCTCCCTTTTTCAAATTCGCCCAGATATACCATTTTCACCACATACTGTTATCCATTCTTTCCACATGACCATACCATCTCAGTACACTCTCTTCGATTCTGGTGTCCACAGACTTCCTAACTCCACATCTTTCATGAATCACATTATTTCGTATCCTAGCCACTCTCTGTACTCCACATACTGTACATGCAATCCCATCTCCATTGCTCTCACTCTTGATTTTTCATTTTCATGCCATACCATAGAACCACATCCGTATGGTAAAGTTGGCACTAACACTCTTCATGTAAGCCTCGTGCAGCCGCAACACTCAAGCCTCTGTTTCTTATCATGGCCTTCATTGCACCAGCTACTTTCCTTCCTTGTGTCACTCTACTTCCCACTTCTTTTGCATGTTTTCCTCTCTTTTCCATCACTGTACCCAGGTGTTTGAGCTCTCTCACCAGTTCCAGTTTCTCTCCATTTCACTGTAACATTACACTGGGAGTCACCGTCTGTCTTATTAACCATCACTTTGCTCTTTTCTACATTTACTCTCAAATCATAACGCTCATAGACATCAGCAAAACTCTGCACTAGCCTGCCAACTTCTTGTTCAGTATTTGGAAGTAGTACTGCATCATCAGCATACAACAAATTTGAGATGTTCCATCCATCACCATTCATTACCAACACCATCCCCCTCTCCATTACTCGTGTCTTTACTTCTTTCATCACCCCATCCATATATATATATATATATAATGAACAACCATGGGGACGTCACACAACCTTGTCACACGCCCACACCGATCGTGAACCATTCACTGAGATGTCCATTTACCCTTACACATGCTTCACTACCATCATAACAACTCTTGACGACACATTGCAGCTTACCATCTACACCGTACATGTGCAAAATCTTCCACAATCCTTCTCTGTCTACTTTGTCATATGCTTTTTCCAGATCCATGAATGTCATAAACACCTTTTATTCCTTCTCACAAACCTTCTCCATTATCTGTCTCACAGCAAATATCTGATCCATACATCCTCTGCCACTCCTATAGCCACCCTGTTCATCACTCACCAGGACTTCTGATATCTCTCTTACTTTACAATAATTCTTCTATATACCTTCCCTACCATACTCAATGAACTTATGCCACGATAATTCTGGCACTCACTCTGCTCACTTTTAATTTGGTACAGGGCTACAATCACAGCCTTTTTCCATTCTGCTGGCACAGTTTCACTCATCCATCTCTTCTTACATATCTCGAGCAAGCAATTCATTCTGCTCTCTCCACTACACTTAATCATCTCTGCATAGGCCTCATCATCCCCAGCTGCTTTCCTATTTTTCAGTCGTTTCACAGCGTTCTTCACCTGTGCGAGTGTCACGTTTCCTATCACTGCATTCCTTCTGTGCACACCCCTGAAACCAATCATGTTCACAGCGGCTCTGCTCTCTCTATTGCCATTCATCAGGCTTTAAAAATATTTCTTCCATCTGGTCTTTACTTCATCTCCATGGGTTAATAATCTACCACTTATGTCCTTCACACTTCCACACTTCTTTCCACTGTCACTTCTACATTTCCGCACCTCTTTCCAGAATAACTTCCTATTTTCAGAGTAATTTGCATTCATTTTTCTTCCTAGATCATCATTTACCTCCTTTTCCCTCTTCACTAGTCTCTTTATCTGCTTCTTGCTCTCAATATATTCCGTTCTCATTTCAGCTGAATCCCTGTCCCGTAACCACTCTAACCACTTCGTCCTCTTTTCCTCCACTGCTCTCTTACCCACTTTATTCCATCATGCCGTACCTTTCTTCTTTGTTGTTACTCTTGCCACACCGCACACCGTAGCATTCCTGACTAAGCAATCTCTACATGCACTCCACAGGGTGTCCAGATCTATTTAATTCCAGTTCACTGATTCTAACTCCTCCCCTACTTTGGTCCTGTATTCATCTGGCATTTCTTCGATCCTCAGCTTCTTGATTTTCAGTCTTTCTCCTTGACTGCTCCTCTCTCTCCTGGTTCACCTCACTCCTCTCAGCTTGATCTTGCATACCAGTCATAAGATCTAACAGACCTCCACATCGTCCTCTCACGGCCCTCGTATCAGCAACCATCCTCAGCATCGACCTCTCTATGAGCACATAATCAATCAGGTTCCATTCAACATGATCCCCATTCCCTCTATACCCTGTATATTTATGTGCATCTTTGTGTTTGAAATAAGAGTTACAGATGCACAACATCCTTTCCTGACACATATCCTTCAGTCACTTCACATTATCATGTTCTCCTGCCACTCCATTGCAACCCATTATGTTATCCTCGGGACCAGCGCCTACTCTTCCATTCATATCACCCATTACCATCACTTAATAGCTCCTGAGCATTTCTCCCACTGCTTCATCCAGCTCATCCCAAAACCTGTCTTTCTTTCTCTCACTCTTATCATAACTGGTGCATATGCTACAATCACAGCCACTTTCATCTTCTCAAACTTAAACCTGACATAATAATAATAATAATAATAATAATAATAATAATAATAATGATATAATAATAATAATAATAATAATAATAATAATAATAATAATGATAATAATAATAATAATAATAATAATAATAATTTCAACTAGAAAACAGAAATTGCTAATTGCAATTTCAGTAATTTACCATATAACCAGGTCATTTATCTTGTGCATGTGTCCTCAGTACATTACAAAAATGCAAATTCTGAACTTTGACCTTGGCTCTGACCTTTAGTTTTTGATCAAGGGTCATTCATACTTGGTGGCCATGCATTACATGCCATGTTCTTTAAATGTACCAAGTTTGGTGATTGTAGCTCAGTGCTATCTTGTTTTTTTAACCTGTGCACTGAAAGACTCCAAACTACTTTCCATTGAACCCTAGGTGATCTCAGAAACTGATGGCCCAAATTGGCCCAGAGCCATTCTAGGCCTGCTCCCTGACCTTGCCTATGTCCCATCAAAATTTCAATTCTTTACCTTTAGTGGGTTCTGACGAACCACGAATAGACACGTTTTATAGGTTTTTGGATGTAACTGGAAACCAGTACTGGGAACTGGATGATACTGGGTCATATGGAACCGCCAGCTGGAGGATTCAGATGGCCACGTATGATGGCAGTAGCTTTGAAACTGAGCGAATACGAGCAATTTACTTCTTTGTAAGAAATAATAATAATAATAATAATAATAATAATAAAAATAATAATAATAATAAAACAGATATTGTCTTTAGCAGTTTCAGTAACTCACCATATGACATGATCATCCATCTTGTGCATGAGATGTCAGAACATAAAAAATAAGCAAATTTTGAAATCTGACCTTTGCTGTGGCCTTAAGTTTTTGGTCAAGGTCGTTTGTACTTGGTAGCCATGCACAGCATATGAAGTTCTACAAATGTACCAAGTTTGGTGACTGTAGCTCAATTCTATCATGGCTTTTGAAATTGTGCAATTGAACTTTGACCTTGGCTGTGATCTCGAGTTTTGGGTCAAGGGCATTTATACTTGGTAGCCAGCAATTCACCGCATGACAAGGTCATCCATTTTTTTTTGTCAGTTCAGCTGCAGAGACCAATTTATTCCCCAGTACCTATCTGTGTTCCTTGAGATTTCAACAGACTTATAATAGTGATCCCTTTGAAGTGAAGGAAGTAGGTGACTTTGACCTTGACTGTGACCTTGAGTTTTGGGTAAAGGTCATTCATACTTGATAGCTATGCATAGCATATCCAGTCCTGTAAATGTACAAAGTTTGGTTATTGTATCTAATTTTTTTTTTTTTTTTTTAACTCAGTGACCCCAAACTACTTTCCACTGACCCCTGGACGATCTCAGAAACTACTGGCCCAACTGGGCCTATAGTTATTTCTGATCTACTCCCTGACCTTGGCTATGTCCCACAAAAAATTTCAAGTTTGTAACTTTAGCGGTTACTGAGAATCCACACATAGACTATTTCTATAGATTTTTGGCTGCAGCTCGACAATCAGCAATTGGAACTGGATGATACAGAGTCACATGAAGCCGCCAGCTGCGGGCCCCAAATGGCTAGGTGTGATGGCCGTAGCTTAGAAATTAAGTAAATACTTCCAGTTTACCTCTTCGTAAGAAATAATAATAATAATAATAATAATAATAATAATAACAGTGACAAGAACAATATAACTCACCACAATAGTGGTGAGTTATAATTAAACAGCGGAAATTGCCATTGGCATTTTCAGTAACTCACCGTATGACAAGATCATTCATCATGTGCATGTGGCCTCATTTCGTGAAAAATACGCAAATTTTGAACTTTGACCTTGGCTATGACTTTGAGTTTTGATCCAAGGTCATTCATACTTGGTAGGCATGCATGGCATATCAAGTTTTATAAATCCACCTCGTTCCGTGATTTTACCTCCATTCTATCTTGGTCCTTTATTTTAACTTTGCACTCATCGACCCAAAACTTATTTCCATTGACCCCTGTGCGATCTCAGAAACTACTGGTCCAAATGGGCCCCATACTAATTTCAGGCATGTTCCGCGTTCTTGAATTTGTCCCTCCACTCCCCACCCCCCAAAAAAAATCAAGTCTGTCCATTTAGCAGTTTCTGAGAATCCGCAAATATACTTTTTTTTTTTCTTTAACGTAACTGGAAAACCAGTACTGGGAACTGGATGATACTGAGTCATATGAAGACGCCAGCTGGGGGACGTAGATGGCACAGTATGATGACCATAGCTTTCAAACTGAGCGAATATGAACATGTATCTCCTTGTAGGAAATAATAATAATAATAATAATAATAATAATAATAATAATAATAATAAACATTACTCATTCCTGGGGTGGTGGGTAATAATAATAATAATAATAATAATAATAATAATAATAATGACAAGAACAATATAACTCACCAGTGATTTGGTGGGTAATAATAATAATAATAATAATAATAATAATAATAATAATAATAATAATAATAAATAATAATAATAATAATAATAATAATAATAATGATATTATTATTATTATTATTATTATTATTTAAAATAAAAATATAACTCACTATTAGTGTGGTGAGTTACACTAATAATAATAATAATAATAATAATAATAATAATAACAATAATAATGAAAATAACAATATGACTCACCACTGGGATGGTGAGTTATAACATGAGTTATAACATTAATAATCCCAACGTTAAAACCATTTTGTTGCAGACCTCTTGGGTGGGTTCGAAGTTTTTCCTTCTTGGTGGTGGGAGGGGAAGGACGCTTTTGTTTATACATTCTTTTCCTTTACAGTCTAATATGGGGACAGATTTTCCCTTTGGCATTATTCACGTCCATTATATCTGTGCCGTTATGCAAATTGAAGTCTCTTCCTCTCACTCCCCTCCCCTCAGCCTCCGTTCCTTCCTTCCTTCTTCCTTTCCTCTTTTTTCTCTGTCTTTTCTTTCCTCTCACTTTCCTTTTTTCAGCCCTTTCCTCATTCTCTTCTCTTATCGTCTTTTCTTCTTTCCCTTTTCTCTTCTTTTGTTCCTTCCTCTTGGTTTTTTTTTCTCGCTTTGCGTCTTTTTCTTTTTTTGTCTTTTTTCTTCCACTTTTCTTTCTCTCTCTTACTTTATTCTTTTTTTGTCTTCTTTACTCCGCATTCAGTTTTCTCTTATACATTTTAATCTACATTTTCGATTGTTTCTTATTTTTCTTTTGCCTCCTCACGCTTCGTTTTTATCCCTTTCCTTATCCCTCTCTTCTACTGTTCTTTTTCAAACGTATCTCTCTCTTTCCTTTTTCTCCCTTCTTTGTTCTTCAGTCTTCTGTTTCTTTGGTGTACCAACGCCCTGTCCATTTTACCTTTCTTCTTTTTACTCTTCAGCTTCTGTCTCCCTTTTTTCCAAAGTTTCCATCCTTTCCACTCTTTTTGTCCTCATCTTTCATTTCAGTTACTTTTTTTTCTTTTTTTCTCTTTTAATTTTTCGTGCCTTTCTTTCTTTTCGTACTTCCTTTTCTCTTACGTTAACCATATTTTGTTCTCCTTTAATCTTAAAATTCCACTCTTCTCGTCCATTCCTTTCCTTACTTCCATGTTCTTTCTTTTTTTTTTTTCCTTTATTCTCTTACTGCTCAGTTTCGTCTTA
Organism: Coenobita brevimanus; assembly: GCF_032717465.1. NCBI lineage: Eukaryota > Metazoa > Arthropoda > Malacostraca > Decapoda > Coenobitidae > Coenobita > Coenobita brevimanus. Next base: position 26,137,225 of record NC_136991.1, on the reverse strand, counting down.
ACATTCAGCAGCTTGCTTTCTTTCCCTCTTCTCCTTTTCTTCATTCCGTCTTTAACCAGCTTTTCTTCATGATAGCCATTATTTTCTCCTTCTCAATTCCTTCTTGTCTTCGGTCCTCCCTCTCTTACTACTCTTAAATCTTCCTTCCCGCCTTTTTTTCATATTCAAATTTCTATTTCCCTTCCTTCCATTCTCTGTCTCTTTTCTTTCCCTTCCCTCTCTGTCTTTTCTCCTTTTTTTTTTTTTTTCACTCCTTCCTCCTATCCTTCCTTTTCCTCTTTCCTCACTCCTTCCCTTCGATATACTGGGCCTCTGTTATCGGCCTCTGCTGTACACCCTAAACCATCCCTTCCCCAGTATCTACCTCTTTTCATCCTAGCCGCTCAGTCCCTCCCTCTTTCTCTTCTCTCTCTCTTTTCCTTATTCCACCTCCTTCCTAATCTCCTTCTGTATCTTCTCCACATCACCTTTCTTATCCAATATCCTCCATCTCCACTGCATCTCTCTTTTTCATGTTTCACTTTGTCTTCCATTCCAGTCTCCTTTTCCATGTCTTAACTCCTCTTTTCAGCCAATCTCTCTTAGATCCTCCCCTCCCCTCCCCCACTCGTCGTCTGCCTTTTTGTATTGCGTTTATCCATCTGATCATTTCTCTACCGTTTTTTCCTTCTTCGCTTCCATCTCCTTTCTTTATATAGTCATCATCGCCTTTGTATTATTTTGTCCTTTCTATTTTTGTGTGTTCCTGTTCCTTCATCCCTCCCATTTCTTGCATTTCTTCCTTCCTGTGGCGCATCTCCTTTCTCTTACTCATTACCCAGACGCTTCTGCTTCCCTCCCCCTCCCCCCTCACACTTTTTTTCCCAGTGCCTATTTTATATTAATTCTGTTCATCCATTATTTCCATTTTCTTTCTTTACTTCCACTTCATAGTCCTTCTTCTCTCCTTTCGTCCTTTTTCTTCGTTTTATGTTGCCCCCCTTTAATTTGTACCTCCACTTGCCAGGCGAAGGTGGGTATTAGATTTTAGTCGGCGCTGTGTGTGTGTGTGTGTGTGTGTGTGTGTGTGTGTGTGTGTGTGTGTGTGTGTGTGTGTGTGTGTGTGTGTGTGTGTGTGTGTGTGTGTGTGTGTGTGTAAGCTTTAACAGTTTTGGTCCGATTTATACCAGACTTAATGCACAGGCTAGACTATATGAAAAACGAAGTGACTCGATTTTGAGAACAATCAAAGATCAGGGTCACAAGGCAAGGTCACATTTGATCCGTGTGTCAGTGTGAGTCCAATTTAAGTAAAACAGTTTTTTATTTTTTAAAATCTAATTTGGACAAACTTGGTAGAAGAGTGGATGATCAGAGAAGGGGTAACTACTTTATACAACAGTAGGCCAAAAGTTTAAGTCATATGACAAGGTCAGCTTAAACAGTTTTTATCCCATTGGGGGAGGCTGTGGCTGAATCGATAGAGAGGCGGCTTGCAGTCCTAATGGACCCAGGATCGAATCTCGACTGGGGCAGGGAACAGTTTAAGGATTTGAATTTCCTAAAAGCAGACTTTCCTGATCTACCAGATGACCCGCCGACATGTCGTAAAAGTACCCCCGCTAATACCAATACACCAGTCCTGTATGAGGCAGCCCTAGCATGTATTTAATATGGACGGTGGGTGTTAGCGCCGAAGTGGTGACATGTGGAGGTGTAGGAGGACTACTGAGCCTTGGGATAGGCAACTACCCCCAAGAAATAGGCCCTGAGCCTTTGCCCAGAGTCGGACACACACACAAAAAAAAAAAAAAAAAAAAAATTACACAAAACTTTTTGGATGAGTTTAGGATATGGCAAGGAGGGACAAAGGGATTCGATTTTAAGATAACTCAGTCAATGATCAGGGTCACAGGAAATGGTGAAATGTCAACGTCGCAGGGAGTGGTCAACTGAAACAACGATGATCTGATGTGGACCGAACTTGGTGGAAATGTTAAGGGTCAGGCAAGAAAACAGTCTTGACAACAGCCGGTCGTAGGTCAACATTACAGGGTAAAGTCAAATGCTTGGTCTTTGGGCCACTTTGCTGGGCGGGTCCTTCATGTTTTTTTTTTTTTTTTTTTTTTTTTTGACAATTTTTAGTGTTTTATTTATTCGTTTCTGTTATTCTCTCCATTCTCCTGGTTTCATCCTTTTTTATCGGCAATTTTTCCCATTTTCTAGTAATTCCTAATCGTTTTTATTTATTATCTTTATTTATTTTAACTTTATCTAGTTTCCTCCTTTCTTCCTTCCTTCGATTTCTTCCTTTTTTCACGTTTCCATCTTATTCGTTAGTATTTTGTCCTCTATACTTTCCTCCCTTCTCACTTCCTTCCTCCCGTCTCCTTCTCTCCATCCTTCCTCCTGTCTCCTTCCCTCCATCCTTCCTCCCTTTTCCCTCCATCCTTCCCTCTTTTCCTTTATCCCTTCTCCTCTCCCTCCCAACTTCCTTCAGCCCAACATCAAAGCAGCACTTTGGTTCAGACTCAACTGAAGGAAGATAGCGACAGCTTGAAGGAGACCCAAACCTTTCCCCTTCCTTCCTTCTTTCATTCCTTCCTTCATTCGTTCTCCTCCATCGTTCATTCGTTCCTTCCCTCATGCATTCTTCTCTTTCCTTCCATCCTTCCTTCCTTCATTCATTCATTGTCTCATCCAGTCGATTCTTCCTTCTTTCTTTCCTTTATTCCTGCATTCCTTCCTTCTTTCCATAATTCATTCATTCATTCATTCATTCAATCGATCCTTCCCTTCCTCCTTCCCTCCTCCCTTAATTCATTTATTCATTCTCTCATTCGTTCACTGTCTCCATCCTTCCTTATTCATTGTCTTCGTTCCTTCCTTCCTTCCCACCTTTCTTATTTTCTTTCTTAATGTCTTTATTACATGGATTATTCAGTCTTTGATTATGCAATTCACTGATTTATTCTATTTTTCCTACTCTTCCTCTCCCTCGTCCTCCTCAATTTCTATTTGTTCTCCTTCACCTCGTCGTCCTACATCATTTCGTACTCCTTTTTTCTACCACATATTTGCCTTACTTTTATTTACATTTCTCACGTCATTCTTGTTCTATGCATCCAGTTATCAATTTCTCTCTCACTTTTTTCCACCTTTCAAGTTGCGTACTCTCCTTTCTCCGCTTCTACCTTCCTACACTTTTCCATCCCACCTCTCTCTCTCTCTCTCTCTCTCTCTCCTACCATCGTTTTTCCACGCGTTATCGAAGAGTTTGACCGTCACAGAGATATTGCAGGCTGTGTGTGTGTGTGTGTGTGTGTGTGTGTGTGTGTGTGTGTGTGTGTGTGTGTGTGTGTGTGTGTGTGTGTGTGTGTGTGTGTGTACTATATTGCTTCCAATCCATTTGTGTGCGTGTTTGTGTGTGTACTATTTTGTTTCCACTCCATCTCATTCTGTGTGTATGTGTGTGTGTGTGTGTGTGTGTGTGTGTGTGTGTGTGTGTGTGTGTGTGTGTGTGTGTGTGTACTATACTGCTTCCCCTCCATCTCACTTACACTTTCCTCCTGTTTCCTCTACACCTTTCCCTCACCCATTCTTTTACCTCCCTTTTCGGCTTCATTCGGTTCTCTCCCGTTTATTTACTCTCCCATGCGTCCCTTACTTCTTCCCTCCAGTTTTCTCATTCTCTGCTTCATTCTTTTCCTCTTCTTCCTCCCCAGTTCTCTCTCTCTCTCTCTCTCCTTCAGTCGACATCTGTCCTTTATATCATTCTTCACTATACACCTATCCCTCACCACGCCATCCCCCCATCCAGCCTCTATCCCTACTCCCAGCCACATTCACCCAGTATTAAATAAACTTTTGGATCCTTCACCATACCCCCTTCTCCCTTGCCCCATTTCCACCTCAACAATCTCTTTTCACCTGACCATAATCACTCTCCCTCATTCCATCCATCTCTCATAACCTCCTCTACCCTCCCCTCCCCCCTCACCCAGTTTATCCCTCACCTCATCAGTCCCTCTCCATGTTCCCTTCCTCCCTCACCCCTATCCCTTTTCGTCTCTAACATAATCCTGTCATACTCCCCCCCCCCTCAGTAACTCACCCATCTTCTGTTCCACAACGGTCCATAATCTTCTTCCCTCTCCCTCATCCAGCCCTTCACCATACACTGTCATACCCTTCGCCCCGTCTTCCATCCATCGCAAGAAAGTATACCTCCTTCTATGCTCCACCATACTTCCCAGTTCATCGATTACCACATACCCACATCTCAGCCATGTCTCTCCGCCTCTGTATCCCCTGCTTCCTGAACATCAGTTTATCTCTCACCCAGTTTTTTCTTTTACCCTATCCCACCTTTCTCCGCTGGAGGAGGAACCTTCATATGGTGGTAAGGATATAATCGAGAAACTTAGCTGGCTAGCAATACAAACGTCCCTTAGCGCTCTCCATCCCCGGGAAGGAGGATGTTGGGGTGTAGGATAAGGACAACTTCAGCTTGTGGTCCACTGCGTTCACATTCAGACGAATCTGGGATTACAGCTACTACTGCTGGTATCCCATCTGTCATCGTGCATTTCTAACTCAACCGTAGACTGTCCCTCAGCACATTCCCCTCTCTCATCACCATTCCTAGCCATATCCCCTATATCTTTCTCAACTTATTTCCCCATTCGTATTTCATAATATTTCCTATCCCATCCACTACATCTCCCCCCACCTTCTCCGGTCGCTTTGTCCTTTCTCCTTCCCCACAGCCCTTCCCTATCCCATTTCTCCTCATACCTGCTTTCCCCATTATCACATCCCTCCCCGTCTCATCTCTCTTTCCCTCAGTCCCCTACCTCCATCCCGCACTCTATCCTCTCAGCAGTCCCTGTATTCAATTCCATTCCTCACCATATCTGTGTTTTCTCCTGTCCCACTTTCATCATATTAATCCCCCCTCAATTATCATTCTGATCCTCTTTCTCTTCCCATCCACTCCATACCATGTTCCCTTACCACCATTCCCAGACCCTCCTCTGTCCTAGTTTTCGCCATGCCCTGCTCTTCTCATCCTTCTATATTCACACCCTTCTCTCAAACTCGCTGCTGTTCTCATCCCTCACACTTCCTTTAATACCTCACTCTGTCCAACCCCATGTCTCGCCACATCTCATCTCCGTGCTACCTCAACCATCACCATACTTCCCCATCCCATCAAACATTCCATTCTCCTCTATCCATCCATAACACCCGCCTATCCCCTCTCCTCATCTGTTTTCTCATATCTCATTTCCCACCATACCTAATCACTCCCATCAATCACTCCCATATCCCATTCTCCTCATCTACCACACATTATTATACACGATTCATATTATTATGCACGAATATATTATACACGAGTATTATTATACACGAACATATTATACACGAATAACATGCGTCTCATAATACACGAAATCAGACGCACTTTTGAACTGTAGGTTGCCGGGGCACTATAATAACAACCTCAGAGTCGCGCGCCGCGACTATAGATTCCCCTATCAAATGTCCCCCACTACACCCCCAGTCCTCCCCTAATCATCTCTCAAAATACTTCCCTAATCCCATCTCACTATCCCCCTCCCGTATCCCATATTCGCCATACCAGCACCCCCCTTCCCTCCATCCCCATACTCCCATCCCTCACCTCCCAAAATCCCTCCCATATCCAACCATAACCGTACTCGCTTATGCCGTCAATATCCCTTCCATCCCCCGATCCCTACTATATATAAACCATACCAAACTCCCCTATCCCGCCTCGCTCTCTCTCTCTCTCTCTCTCTCTCTCTCCTTCCATCCCCATATCACCAATACTATCACTTCCTTCTCCCTTCCCAATCCCATTCTCTTGCCATATAACCCATGATCAATCCAGCCATTTGAACGTCATTGCTGACGCTCTAATCCTTTCCCTATTCATTTCTCACTATATTTCCCTATCCTATTCATACCCCATCCCATATTTATCCATTCTGTTCTCCCATCCACCGTCCACCCATCACCAGGCTTCCTTATCCCATCTCCCACTATCCTTAGAACTTATCCCCCCCCCATCCTCCCGTTACCCATCGCTCACCATACTCCCAGCTTTATACCCTCGTCTCTGTCATCCTTATCTTTCATTATCCATCCCGTACCACACTATCCTCCTCCTCTCTCTAAGCCCCTCCCCAGTCCCCTGCATTCACCATCCTTCCATCCCCTTCCTGTATCCTTACCATTCCTCTAACCCACTCTTTGATCTTCCACGCGCCCGAAACCTATGCGTCCTCTGTCCTCCTCTATTCATCCCTCACTCTACTTACCTAGCCTGCTTCACAACAATACACCGTCGCTCCTATTTATCTTTTGCAATACCACCTTCCCATACCTCTTACCCAACACCCTCGTCCCTCTCACCTCCCTGTCTCTTCCCTAGCCATCTCTTACCTGACTGCGTGATCTCATACCACTACAGGTATTTCACTGTTGCTAAACCTGCTCCTCCTATCCATCTGAACCCTATACCTCCCATCCCTCTCACTTTACCATTTTCTATCCCTCGTCCTGCCTAACCCCATTTCTCACCGTAACTCTCCTCTGTCCCCCCTCTCCATTCCCCATCCTCATACCCCCTCTCATAACTTAGCGAGTAATATGATGGGCTGAGGTAATGAGCCGTGCTTCACCCTGCCTGCTGCTCTCCACTCATTAGTGCAGAAATAAGAGACTTAATGGGTGTAATTAACTGCACTCTCACTGTTTACCTGATTATCGAGGTGCCGGTGTGTGTATGGGGGGGGGGGAGGATTAGATGAGGGGAGTAGTATGAATGGGTGTATGGACAAGTAGGTGAATGGCTTTGTGTGTGTGTGTGTGTGTGTGTGTGTGTGTGTGTGTGTGTGTGTGTGTGTGTGTGAGAGAGAGAGAGAGAGAGAGAGAGAAGAGAGAGAGAGTGCGCTTGTGTATGTATAAATGAGTAAGTATATGTGCATTTGTGTGTGTGTGTGTGTGTGTGTGTGTGTGTGTGTGTGTGTGTGTGTGTGTGTGTGTGTGTGTGCCTACAAGTGCACAACGGTCGCACAATAATACTCATGATCTTCTCAAATAAATGCAAGTCTTTTTAATAATGTATGAATATTTTTCAGCTCTTTATTTTCTTCTTCCACTCTTTGACAACTGTACTTTTTCCTCCTTCACATCATCATTACTGTTGTCACAATTTTCACCATGAAACCAACGTCAAATGTTGGTATCAAGCCACAGACAATCAATTCCCTACGATGTTCTTTGAACTTCCTAATAAGGTCTCTATACTTCCTAAGAATTCCCTCTGACCTGCCTGAAGCTACACTTTTAGTCCTTACCACAGTAACAAAGACTGAGTCCTCTGAGGTGTTCCTGACTACGTCATCAACTCTCTCCGTCAGGTCCTGCATCTTTAAACCAAGGAAAAAAAAAAAAGCTTCCTCCTTGAACCCTTAGCACAAAAGTACTTCCCTCGATGCCTAATTAACGAATCTCTGACGAGAATGAGGCTAGGCTCATCCTGCACGTCATCCTGTAGTACCTGAAACCTATTCCTAACAGATACGCCCCTGTCAGTGTAACTTGCCTTCTAGGCCAGGAGCATTAACTCAAATTCGAAGGGAACCTGGAAAGAAATCGAGAAAGCTGATATTTTTTTTCTTTTTAAGGAAAGCTACTTGGGAGCATGCTAAGTCGAAATCCACAAACATTTTAAGCATTCCACATGAGCTAGCCGTGTGGGACGAAAATCCAAGATGGCCGCCAAGGGCATGGGACGCTTATATAGCTCTGGAACCAGAAGTTACAGATGGTCATGTGATACCTCTTTTTAAGGGTTTTGGGGTATAAGAAAACCGTTTTTACCTTTATTTCATTTTTACCTTTATTTCAATGATTTATTGGCGTATGTTCAAGACAAGATTACTGTAATGTACTATTTTAAACAAAATAGTAAATTCAACACATATAAAGTCAACAACTAGGACAGCACTAACTTTTGCCAGCAGCAGTTATTGAAGTACTTGTAAAATATATATATATATATATATATATATATATATATATATATATATATATATATATATATATATATATATATATATATATATATATATATATATATATATATATATATATATATATATTATCATAATTAGTTATGGTCACAATTATAGCATGGACACTCAGTATCTTCTCCATCTGCTTGGTTTGAATTAGAACAATATTGGCCAATTCATAGGGAACACATAGGTGTACAGTAGTGTCCTGCTTTTCGACATCTGCATCTATTGCCACACATTTCTTTACACCCACATGATACAGTGAGAAGAACATGCTCTGTTGCTACTGGTCTGTCAGTCAAAATGGGATTGTGCCTTCCACCTTGAAGCTCCCAACCCCAGTCAGTAGGAATTAGATCTTCAGCAACGCCCAACCACTCCTGAACTGCGAACTAAGCTTGATATGAGTGGTACTTTGAGGATGTGGGAGTAGGCTCTGAAGTTGGAAGCTGCTGGATGCTGACCCTGAAGGCTTCCCCTTTGGTTTCCTCTGAAGCCCTCGCCCATCATGAAAACGGATTTGACAATCATGGTGGTACTTGGCCTCAACAGCCATAAGATCACCAGCATTTTGAATGCGTGTATATACAGATTCTCCCCAACTATCAGCTCGCGCCATTGCCTTGGCTGCAACATATGATTATAGTTCAGTAGTTGCTGCTTCATGAGTCGCCTCGCGTTGGTCCATTGGTTGTTTGGCGATTTTACTATAGTCCACATATTTCACACAGTACAGACAGTCTCGTTTTATATTAAAGATAATGGCCTGTGAACGGCAGGTGATTTTCTTGTGCACTTGTCTCTCCGATTTTTCTGACTCACTTTTTCGTTTTTCTTATGTATGATGGCATGATGTAATGTTCCTTGCACCATTTAAGAGTCGGAACTGGCAACACTTTAGATAACAGCTTTTCATTAAATCCATTCCTTAGTTGAGCAATAATGTTCAATATGGTAGGTAGCCCTCATTCTGTGACAGTACATCGGTCAGTGGTGATTGGCTTATCACAAAAATCACAAATATCACACTGTTCTTGTGCTGCCATCTTGTTCCATTCACACTGTCTTCTGACAGTCTATGTAATTCTGCCTCTACATTTCAGTCTGTATCCAACTTTCTATCAATGTATAAACCTAGGCTGCTACCCCCAAGGAAAGGGAGGTAGCCTAGACGACACACTCCCAATTTACTCATCCACTCAAACACATTCATTTGCATCTTAGCCCCAAAGAGAAGAAGGGACAGATCCTAACCGCACCACACCGTACGAGGGTCAACTATGCAGTGCAATCAGTGACATCCACGTCAGGGCCTAACAGCAGAGCTGGTTTACCCCTGCCACATCATAACAGACCCATCCCCTTACCCACACCTGTCCTGATCAGTTGATCAGACAAATGCAGGAGAATATCCCCTCGGCTGTGTCATCATTTATTCATTCACAATTTCTCTCCACTGATTTCTATCATGCACAGCCACTCTTCCTTGCTCAACAGACATCCCCCTCACACACAACTCTCTCTTCACACTCCATCCATCCTGTTCGTGGTCTTCCTCTCAGCCTTACACATCTCACATCAGATCTAGTTATCTTTTTCACCAGTCGCTCATTATCCATTCTATCCATATGCCTAAACCATCGCAACACCCTCTGCTCAACTCGATCAGACATCTCCCGAATAACACCAGTTCTCCTTCACACTTCATCATTTCTCACTCAGTCCATAAGCGTCACTCCACACATACTCCTCAGACACCTCATCTCCATTACATTCAAACTTTTCCTCTCTGCTACACCCATATTCCATGTTTCAGCCCCATATAATGCAATCGGTACCACAACATCCTCATACAGTCTTTTCTTTACATCCATTCTTAGTGAATGACATCTAAATACTTTTTCATTCCTCCCAGCACCTCTCCAACTTCATTCATACTAAACTTCACTTTTGCATCCATTTTTCCATCCACAGCAACATGTGACCCTAAATACTTAAAACACTCTACATCCTCACGCAACTCACCATTCAATACTATTTTCACCCTCCTACCATCTACCAACCTCGTACACAGCACCACTTTACTCTGTTTTTCATTCTTTCGATTTCCTTCTCTCACACACACTTCCAAACTCCTCTACCAACTGTCTCAATCTCTCCTCTGAATCAGCCACCAGTGCACTATCATCTATAAACAGCAGGTGCTTCAGATTCCACTCTCAACTATTAGCATTCACCAGACTCAGACCTCCACCTAGCACTCTTGCATTCACCTCCCTTACAATACCATCCATATAAATATTAAACAACCAAGGAGACATCACACATCCCTGCCGCAGCCCCACTCTCAAGGGAAACCAATCACTTACAGTATTTCCCACTCTTACACACGCTGGACTGTTTACATAAAAAGTTTTCATTCCTTTTAGTAACTTACCATCAAGTCCATACAATCTAAAAACAGTCCACAAAGCCTCCTTATCAATTCTATCATACGCTTTCTCTAAATCCATGAATGCCCAAAACACATCCTTACCTTTCGCTAAATACTTTTCACACACCTGTCTCACAGCAAACACCTGATCCATGCTTCCTCTCCCTCTCCTAAAGCCACACTGCTCATCTCCCATCACCCCCTCTGTACCCTCTCAACTCTCTTAATTAACACACTATCATACACCTTACCTACAACACTCAACAGACTTATACCCCTAAAGCTAGTACATTTGTACTTATCACCTTTACCTTTATACAACGGGACCACACAAGCACTTGCCCAGTCAACTGGCACCATACTTTCACAAGCAAACATTTAACAATCTTAGTAACCAGTCAACAATAGTCGCTCCACCACTTTTCAGGCACTCCACAACACACCCATCCATACCTGCAGCTTTCCCTGTTTTCATCTCCTTTACTGCCTCATGCACTTCCTCCTTCATGATCAGAGAATCATTCAGCTCTCCCAACACATTTATTCATTGCACCATTCCATCTGCCACAATCTCAGCCTCCCTTTCCTCCTCTACATTTAACAATCTTTCAAAATACTCTGCCTATATCTTCCTTACTGCATCTATCTCAGTTAACATCCTTCTATCATTTGCTTTTACTCATTCTTCCTTCCCAGACTCTCCCTTTCGCACCCTTTTCACCTCCTTCCAAAACATTTTCTTATTCTGTTGAAAACTCTTAGTCAACCACCTACCCCACCTCTCATCTACTTCCACTTGAGCATCATGCACAGCCCTTCTCGTCCTATTCTTCTTGTTCTTATACCTCTCATATTACACATCATCCTTCCTGTGCAGCCACATTTCATATGCATGTCACTTCTCAGTCACAGCCATACTTACTTCCTCCCACCACCACTCACTTCCTTTTCTTACACCATCACCCACTCATCTCACACCACACCTCTTCCGCATGCCCCGCCACAGCACTCGTAGCCCGCCCCATCCTGGCCGATTTTCCACCACTGACCCCCCCCCCCTCCCAATCCTGGCAGATTTTGGATTTTTTTATTTTTAGGTCAAACCTCCGCTTTTGGTGAGAAACGATGGCAGATCATAGAGAAAGTGCATACCTGAGCCTAGAAAGGGTCAAAACAGATGATCCTCCATGCACCTGGTACCATACTCTGTAGAGGCGCTCAGCTGCTGTCCCGTTTTCTGTGGTTGAGGTACGTATTGGAAATGACTCCGAATTGGTAGATATTTATTAATTTGGAACAAAATAACATGTAGTACATGAATATACTGGTTTTCACAAAAAAAAATTTAGGCAAAATAAGCATTGTTCCATTAAGTGAGCATAGCAAAATCACCGAAATCGGTCACATATGATCGCTATAACTGTTGTTTCAACATACATTTCATTTTCTCTACTTGCATAATACTTTTCCACAAACATTATACCAGCTTCCACTTTACAGACCTGTTATCACATATTTACAGGCCTTACAACTATATTTAGCATAATATTAGCACATATTTACATAGTGAGCAAACTCGCTATGACTCTTGTTTCAACTAACATTCACTTTTTTCATCTTATATATTGTTCCACTAACATTACACCCTTTTCCACTTTATAGAACTGTTATCGCATATTTACAGGCCTTACGATTATATTTAGCGTAATATTATTGCATATGTACAATGAAAGACAAAACTATCTTCCCAGTTCCATCTAAAGATAATTTACACCTGGCAAAATACAATGAAAACCCAATCTCTAGAACTGAGAATTGCAAATGGTTCAATTTTTCCGCTATATGTTCTTCAAACTTTAGGAAGATTATTGTGTCCTAAGTCTAGTAATACCAAGTCAGTTCACTGTCCCTCAGTGCACAGGGATGCGTGGCTTGTGTGTGACGTCAGTTGGATTAAGTAACAGAAATTTACAAAAGAGCAGACTCAAATTAAACATTTATAATAAGGGAAAACGAAGAAGGGGAAGAAGTGTGGACTCGTTTAACCGTATAACATTGCAGTCAGTCCCCTCACACCCCTACGCCTTCCTTCACACATTTCAGTCCTTTCCCTCACTTCGGACTGAAAATGTGTCATGATCTGGAGAGTCCAGCATACATCCACTCACCACCACGGTCAGGCGTCAACTGAACTTGGGTTTCAAGCAAGCTGACATCATTCCGATGCTCCACCCCCTGCATCAGCTTGGACCCGTTTTAGATGGAAGTGATCCGACTTGGTATTAGTAGACTTAGATTGTGTCTGTGTACATAGTAAGTGAACTCGCTATGACTGTTGTTTAAATTTACATTCTATTTTTCAACTTGTATAATACTTTTCCACTAACATTACACCCGTTTCCACTTTATATAATTGTTATCCCATATTTACAGGCCTTACCATTATATTGAGCGTCATATTATTGCATATGTACAACGAAAGACAAAACTAAAGTATATTCCCAGTTCCGTCCAAAGATAATTTACACCTGGTGAAATACAATGAAAACCCAATCTTTAGTACTGAGTGTTGCAAATGGTTCGATTTTTCTGCTATATGTTCGTCAAACTTTAGGAAGATCATTGTGTCTTTGTACATAGTGAGTGAACTCACTATCACTGTCGTTTCAACTTAGACTCTATTTTTCAACTTGTATAATACTTTGCCACGAACATTACACTCATTTCCACTTTATATAATGTTCTCACATGTCTATAGGCCTTGCTGTTATACTGAGCGTCATATTATCGCATATGTACGTAATGAGTGAACTCGCTATGACCGTTGCTTCAACGTACACTCTATTTTTCAACTTATATAATACATTTCCACTAACATTACACCCGCTTCCACTTCATATTATTGTTATCACATAATTACAGGCCTTACTATTATACTGAGTGTCATATTATCGCACATGCACAGGCCTTACTTTTACTCGCAAGCACACACAGTATCAGTAATGTAACAAGGTGTGATATTCCTTGTCAGGGTGGGGAGGAGAGGGTGGTGGAGGAGGATGGGGAGGTGGAGAGTGGCGCCTATCCACACTCGCGCTCCTCTTCCCTCTCCCTTTTCCTTTCCCCTTTCCCTTCCTTTCCTTCCTTTCCCCACATCACAGGGCTGTGGGGAGGAAGTGTGAGAATATTGCGGGGCGAAAGATGTGCTAGGGAGTGGCTCCTCCTCACCTGCCCACTGCCCATGTACACCACGTGCCAGCACTGCCTCCCTCCCACTACCACTTTCCCTTTCGCCACTCACTCCCACCACACCACTTTCCCTTTCACCCCTCACTCTCACCACACCACTCATGCCCTCCCCAGACAACACAGCAGGACCATACTTTATTTTCCTTCTCGCTGCACCTTGCCTGCCTAAATGTACCAAAAATCACACGCGAAATTTGAAAAATGTGCAAACGACGGACCTTGCAATTGCAGCGCGTTTATATATGTCAACGGGAGTCACAGTGACATAACATTCAGCAGGAGTCGGCAAGTTAAACAACTGTCATTCCTCCTCCACACTGCCATTTTCCTGATCTTTCATTGCATTCCATTCATCTTTCAGTTTCTCCTGATACTCTATCATTGCATTCCATTCATCTTTCAGTTTCTCCTGATACTCTATCATTTTCTCTCTTTTATCTAACTCACTTTCAAAACCTCCCTGCCACACCTAACTCTCCTAGCTCTCACCGATCTCTTACTTACTCTTAACTTTCCCTCTCCTCTCAGAACTCTTACATCCAACAATCTTCCTATTACATTCCTGGACACAACCACATAGTCCATCAATGCTTTATCAACAACCCTTCCACCCTCCTGTCTCACCCATGTATACTTATAAATATCTTTCTTCTCAAACAAGGCATTTCCAAGCACCTTCTCTCACTCAATGCACATCCCTATCATTCGTTCCCCATTTTCATTTCTTCCAGGCACACCATGCATACCAAATACACCTTCAACTGTTACATTTCCCACTCTAGCATTCAGACCTCCCATCATTACCACAGTCACATTCTCTCCAAAACTCTGCAGACACTCATCAACATCATTCCAGAAAGACTCCCTCTCTTCTTCATGTCTTTCACTACCAGGCCCATATGCACTCACAAACACCCACAACTCACGCTCAAATTTCTCTTTCACCCACATCAGTCTCAATGACACCTCCTTCCATTCAATCATACACTGCTGTACTTCCGGACTCACTAACAAGGCCACACCTTCTCTTGCCCTTCCTCTATCAACACCTGACAATCTTCCATTCACACTTCCAAACTTAGACATGCCTTTCCCTTTCATCTTCGTTTCACTCAAAGCTAACACATCCAACTTTCTTCTCACAAACATTCTCCCAATCTCCTCCCTTTTAGCCTCAATCGTACTACATCCACACACATTCATAGACTCAATCTTCAGGGTACGGGGGTAACTCAATGCCCCATCCCTTTCTCTGGCCTGTCTCTATTTAGGAACTAAAAAACAGAGAAGGGGATTCCTAGTCCCTACACCCCGTGCCTTTTAATCACCTTTTATGGCAGGCAGGAAATACGGTAACAGTATTCTTCCTAACGCAACCTGGCCGCACAGTAGTAGTACCACCCCATTGTGTGGCCAGATTGTCCCCCTCCCCCATCACAGAGGGACTTTGAAAATAAAAATATCCAACTTTAAAAATAAAATTATCTGATGAAGTATACTCTGTTAAATCATGGCAAAATTATCAAGACAGATTTCCAGATTTTTGCTATTGGTGCACATTTTCTGTGTATATCAGTGACATAGAATTTTGTTAATACTATAATAGCAGAAATGGATTTATCATTCCTTAAAACCTATAAAAGGTGTTATTACATGACCAAGTATGAATTTAGTCACTAACCTAAATGTATACAGTACACGCCCCATGTTGAAAGTGGCCATCTTGAATTTTTCATACCACATGGTTAGCTTACATGGAATGCTTAGAATGTTCATTGTTTTTTACTTAGGAGGCTCCCTATGTAGGTTTCCTGAAAAAAATAGCTTTCTCAATTTTTTTTTTTTTCCAGGTGTATCCTTAACCTGCCCAGTCCCGACTGATTTTCCACCACTGACTCCCCCTAATCCTGACCAATTTTGGATTTTTTTTTTTTTTTTTTTTTTTTTTTTTGCTCAAACCTCCGCTTTTGGTGAGAAACATCGAAAATTCATAGAGAAATCGTCGCCTGAGGTTTAAAATACTCAATACAGAGCAGGTGGAGATTGTCAGACATGAAAGAATTGAACTTGCTGGTGAATCTCTTGAGTGTGTGGAAGAGTTTTGTTACTTGGGAGACATGTTGTGTGCTGGAGGTGAGGCTGGAGCTAGCTCTGTTGCTAGGGTGAGAAGTGGTTGGAAGAAGTTCAGGGAGCTCTTGCCTCTCCTGACATTGAGAGGACTCTCCCTACGTGCTAAGGGATCTTTGTATGCAGCATGTGTTAGGAGTGTAATGCTGTATGGTAGTGAGACCTGGGCAGTGAAGGAGGAGGATATTCGCTGGCTCAGATGTACAGAAATGACAATGGTTAGGTGGATGTGTAGTGTGTCCCTGCGTCCAAGGTCTGGGGGGGCTGGGTTCATGATGGAAGAGTTGAGAGGTAGGATGGGACTGGAGTATACTGGTGTTGTGATGAGGAGAGGTAAATTGAGATGGTTTGGACATGTGGAGAGGATGGGGGGTGATAATTGGGTGAGGAAGGTGAGAAGTGTTAATATTGGGGGTGGGGTTACGAGGGGTAGACCGAGAAAGACATGGGACGAGGTCATTAAGTGTGACCTCAGGGTTAACGGACCGAACAGGGAGGCTGCAATGGATCGTGCAGCATGGAGAGCCACCATTAAGGTGACCAAGGCCGATGCACGCAAGCATGTTGGAGCCTTTAAAAACGAAACAAAATGAATACAGGTAGCAGTACCCCTTATCTTACTGGGTTTTCTATCAGGCTGGCTCCAAAGAAAATGAGTTCTATGGGAGGGTAACTATTCCACACCACTCAAACAATATTTATTCATTTATTTGGTACGAATTTATATGTAGTACGAGAGTATATTGGTTTCCACATAGTAATATAGCCAATATAAGCATTGTTTCACTCTCCAAACACATCAACATACCTGACCTTTTCTGACGACATTACCTGATCATCATTTCTGACTGTTTCTTCCTCTAATGCTACGTAAACTTTGTCCTCCACATTGTCATCGATTGGGGAATCACTCTGGCCATGAATTTCGTACTGTGGCACGACATGTCTTTACTGGCCAGGTCACTGGTAACAGGTGAATTACCAAGACAATGGCGTGCTGGCGGGGGAAGGTCATGCGGGGTAAGGCATTGTCTCTGCCTTGCATCTTGTAGAGGAAGGTGTCCCATGTATACGTACCAAAATATCACGTGCAAAATATGAAAATTCTGCAAATGACAGACCTTGCAATTGCGGCCTGTTTATATACGTCAATGGGACTCAGACTGACAAAACGTTCGGACGTATATATATGTCAACGGGACGTGGTGAGTTAATGCTCCTGGGCTATTAGCTTTGCACCCTCCTCTTGACTGGCCAGAAGTCATTACTTACTAGCCTAGTCTCAACCTAAACCAGCCTAGTTTCAAAACTGTCTGCCTTGCTTAACACTACTGTTTCCACTCTTTTCCACTGCCTCAGCACTCACCATTTCAGCCTCATTTTCTCAGTCTTTCAATCTGTTGCTTAACGTGTTAATTGCTCACTAATTTTTTAGTTTCTAAACTAAGCCTACTTGCTAACTCACAAAAAAGACAACACGTGTACTCAACTTCCTCTCTCACCAATAAATTTCTTATAAACTTGTTGGTACACAGACAACAGGGGAATCATTGGGCATGCGACGCGGTCTAAGGAGAGTTCCGAGCACGATTTTGCCTGAGCAGGTCTGAGGTCAGACTGAGCTGGTCAGAGGTCTAACAGGAATCAATAGTAGAATAGAAAGTGTGTGTAGAAAGGTGGGTGCAATATTTGTTGATGTTTGAGACAATTTTAGTCATCACAGGAGTTTGTATGATAGAGGGGGCCTTCACCTCAATGGGGTAGAAAAGGTTAGGTTAAGTAGGGTGCTAGACGACATTGTTAGGCATGCTTTAGATATTGATAGAGAGGTAGAACAGGGGGGAGTTATTGGCATAGCTGTTATTAATCCAATCTCCTAGGCAAATGGGGGTATGGTACGTGAGGCGAGATCAGCACACTAGGATCATTGGGTGCACCTGACCTCACTGGTGATGCAGGTAGAAAATCAGGGGATTAGTAGGATAGGAGGGACTGCAAGGCCATCAGCAGCTAGTAGGAGCATTGAAAATTTAATAGAGTATTTAAATTATTAAATAGGGCTAATTTTATTGTTTCTCACAGCCCAACGAGATGTAGGTGTATTATGTATATAGTGCATATGAATACAAGAAGTATTATTTCAAGGCAGGGTGAATAAATTAGTAATGCAGCTACCACAAATCCTGACATAATTATGATTCTATGGTTAAATTCTCATGACAAGCACCTTATTGGAGAAGTGTTGCGACAAAACTATAAAATATTTGAAAAAATCGTGACTACATAAAACCAGCGAGGGAGATTAATATATATTAAGAACCATATAAATGCAGCACACATCAGTTAACTGGATGTTGAAACATACTGCACAATTCTTTGTATATATCGAAAGTTTCACTGGGAGTATGAAACCCACTCATTTTCTTGTAATATACAGGCCGCCCAAGTTAGGCAAGGAAAATGGTATATTTCTGCACAATGAAACAAAACCAGTAATAATAAACGAATTGGTGTCAAGGCACAACAAACCGTCCCCGGCAGTCATTTTAGTGCTGATGTATAAACACAACAGGATATTAAGTCAAAGATGTCACATATCAAATTTGGAGTAAATTGGGTGAAAATTGATGATTTTATGCCCATTTGAAATTCCAGGCCCGACCCACCTGACACTGACTCCTTTACCGCTAACTGAGGGGTGGCCCCCCTGATGTAATGAGGCATGTTATAGGATGCAGATTTGAAAGATTTACTTTTAGGTTTTGGTTTTATGTCGATATGATGAACTTGAAAGGAGTTACAGTCATTCTATTTTATCAAGGCAGTTTGGGTCGGGCCCTCTGGGACCTCACTCTGTTAGCTCTGTTGCCACATCGTCGCTACACACGTGTGCTCTCTCTCTCTCTCTCTCTCTCTCTCTCTCATATTATATATTAACTACTACTAATTGTATTTTCTTAATTTTTTCTCTTGTTTTCGACTTTTTTTCCACACCACCCCTGAGGTAAAAGTCTATAGGTGCGTTTTTTTTTTTTTTTTTTAAATAGCTTCCATGGCGGAAGACTGACCGAGTATGACCCACTCACGCAGGGCTGTCCCTCGTGTCACCACCAGACAACGTCTCAAAGGCAACGCTGACAAGTCTTATGAGATTTATACTATACTACAGCTTTTTTATTGAATTACATCTATACAGAGTGTTTAAAATTCATTTATAAGTAGTTACTAGCTTAAAATAGGAGAGTGAGAGAGAGAGAGAGAGAGAGAGAGAGGTGAACACAAATAATTACACGTGTGTCGGCGGCGATGTGACAACAGAGCTAACAGTGTGAGGTCCCAGAGCATCCCACCCAAACTGCCTTCATAAAATAGAACGACTATAGCTTATGGAGAAAAAAAACTATTTTTACCCATCCTCCCCCACTTTTTTTTTTTTTTACATTTTTGGGCTTTCATCCTAGGCCTTGACCCAATTTGGACCAAAATTCAGTCAAGTGATCAGAAGGTCATAGTCCATCATCCCTGTAATTTTAGTCAAAATCACACCTGTACTTTTTGCATAAAGATGCTAACACAGACAGAGCCAAAAGACAAACAAGAAAACAAACAGACAAACCGTGTGAAAACAATACCTGAAAAAGCAGACTGCGTTATTTTGGGGGACTGTAATAATTCGAATGTTGCATGGAAAAGTTTTTGTGCAGATAAGGAAGTTTGTTAGAATTGATAGACGATGCAGTTTCAAGTCAGGCGGTGAATACACTAACGTGCGGTATTAATATCCTTGGCCTTTCCCTGGCAACAGTGAGCTAATAAATTTGTCTGGTGTTGGTGAGAATTTTTACAACAGTGTCAATAATATCATTAGACTTGAAGCTACCATCAACTGTAAGACCAGCTTTAATAGCTTTTTAGTTCCTAATGTTAAAAGAACTAATTTCATTAACCCGAAGCGTCCCATCGACGTTTGGGTACGTTGCAACATTTTGCATTTGCCAGTCCCGTCGACGTACTGGTACGTCGTGCAATTGCAAGGTCCCTGATTTGCACAATTTTCAATGTACGCATGTGATTTTTCGTACATATACACGGGACACCTTCCTCTACTCCTCTACAAGATGCCAAGCAGGGACAATACCTTACACCGCATAAACTCCCCCCCCTGCACCCCATTGTCTTAGCAATTCACCTGTTACCAGTGACCTAGCCAATAAAGACATTCAGGGCCAGAGTGATTCCCCAATCAATGACAATGTGGAGGACAAAGTTTACATAGCATTAGAGGAAGAAACAGTCAGAAATAATGATCAGGTAATGTAGCAAAAGAAGGTCAGGTATGATGATGAGTTAGTGAGTGAAACAATGCTTATAATGCCTATATTACTGTTTGAAAACCAATATACTCTCGTACGAGATATAAATTCGTACCAAGTAAATAAATAAATACCGTTTATGAGTGGTGTGAAATAGTTACCCTCCCATAGAACTAGTTTTCTTTGGTGCCAGCCTGATAGAAAACCCGGTCAGGTAAGGAGGTACTGCTACCTGGATCGAGTATTTTAAACCTCAGGTGAGCGATTTCTCTATGAAATTTCGATGTTTCTCACCAAAAGCAGAGGTTTTAGCCAAAAAAAATTTTTTCAAAAATATCTTGGGATTGGGGGGTGTCGGAGGTGCGAAATAGTTCGGGAACTGACAGGTTAATATGAGAAAGGAAATTTCCAGCAATAATTGTACTAAGTTACTACTAGAGGAAAACATCGAAGAAATGTCGGAAATATACACAAATGTACTGAGATGTATCAAATGAAAAAATATACTGAGAATTACCTGAAGAAATAATATCCATAAACTGGCCTGGATTTCAAAGAATACTGAAGAAATCATTGGTCGCAAGAGAAAAGCACAAGAAAATATATAAACGTACGGGAAATCATGACGATGGTATCGAATATTTTAAAATGCAGCGTCAATGGATGCAAATTATTTGGAAAACTAAACTAGACTATGATGTGAAAATTTGTTGTGGAGCAAAGTCAAACCTTGAATTATTTTTTCATTAGATGAGTAAAAAAAAAAAAAATGAAAAGGACAGCATAGGCC
The DNA here is from genome assembly GCF_032717465.1 of Coenobita brevimanus. Taxonomy (NCBI): domain Eukaryota; kingdom Metazoa; phylum Arthropoda; class Malacostraca; order Decapoda; family Coenobitidae; genus Coenobita; species Coenobita brevimanus. The sequence goes on along the minus strand of NC_136991.1, from coordinate 26,116,219 downwards.
CTCTAATAAGCTTGAAAGAAAATCTCGTCCATGATAACCAGGCAATAGCAGCGTTACTGAATGATTCATTTCACGGAGTTTTCACAAAAGAAGATACTGTAAACATTCCCATCCCTCAGTCAATTTCTCAGTACCAGATGATAAAAGATAAACCAGTGAAGTGACAGGACCTGAAGTGTTATAATATCTTCAGAAAATGGACCCAAACAAATCACCTGGCCTAGATCAGATATCCCCTAGCACACTGCATGAATGTTACAGACAGCTTTTCCTGTAACTAAAATATTCAGCAAATCATTCTCTGAATGTAGAGTACCTAATCAATGAAAGCTCGCTAACATATCATCAGTCTTTGAAGAAGATCTATAAAAACATGCCACAAATTACCGCCCTATAACCCTAACGTCAGTAATTAGCTGAATTATAGAAAATATTGTTACAAAGGGAGATTTGCCAGTTAGGTAGTCTCGTACCTTCAAGACGTTTCTCATACCGTAAGTTCCGGTCATATCTCAGTTTGCCTGTTGTTTGTGCGCGTAGTTATTTCGTAAGTTAAACATTCATTTATTTTTATGTTCTTTTTCTTTATAATGTTTTATTTAAGTGATTGCTTGTTAAATTATGTAGTTTACGTTTGTATGGTAAATGATTTAGTGTTATGTAATGTAGGAAAACTCTAGCATGTTTTGATGTCTCCAAGTTGGTAACTGTTGTTACTAGGGGCTGAATGCAAGACCAGCACGCCCGAGAATGTTTGAGAAGTAGGTCTTTCTAGAACAATGCAAGCTTATATAAGATGGGGTAGAGATTATTACAAGTTTAGTCGGGTTTCAGGTCAGGTTGTGTGAAGTGCAGTTGGTTTTGGTGTAGTGCAGTGTCCGTGCAGTGTCAGTGAAGATTGTATACTTTCGGTACTTGTATAAACAGTGGCAAACAGTGACGGGTTATTGAAGTTTGTATATCACTGGTATTTAAGAAAACAGTGAAGTGTTGGCAAGCATTAAGTGTAATAACTGTGAAGTATTGTTAAGCATTAAGTATAATAACAGTAAAGTTTGTATAGCTCCAGTGTTTGTGGGAACAATGAAGTTGGAAGGCATTAAGTAGAATTACTTGGAAAATAAAAACAGTGAACTTTAAGGAGCCAGTGTTTATTTTCACCTCAGCTGATCTTGTGTACTGCACACCCAAAGGCTGACCATAGGAAGAATAACTCACTGGGCTACGTCCTTCCTGTACTGTACTGCTTCTGTTGGAGCCTGTGGCAGTGTGGGGACTGGGATGTAACAATATTATTAGAGATAAAATTGTTGTGTTCCTTAAGCATAATCTCAAGACAGATAATCCGCATGGGTTTCGTAATAAAACATCATCTATCTGTCTGTCTATCTATTGCCAGACGCCTCAATCCCATAAGGAGTGGCTACAAACAAATCGCCTCCATGTCACTCTGTCCCACGCCATTTCACCTTCATATTAGGCTCCACTCCATTCCTCCATCTCATCCTCGGCCTCACCCTCCCTCTCCACCCCTCCACCTCAATCGCATATACTCTCCTCGTTAGTCTCTCGTTCTCCATCCCCATCACATGGCCAAACCACCTCACTGTATTTCTCCTAACGTCTTCTGTCACATCCACATCCACACCACAACACTCCTTGACGTCCTTATTCGTCAGTCTGTCTCTCCACGTAACTATACTCGTACATGTTCCTGTCATATACTTCATATCCACTGCTCTCATTCTCGACTTGTGTTCTTCCAACGAGGCCCAAGCTTCACTTCCATACGTTAGGGTTGGTATCACGATACTGTCATGCAGCGACTTTTTTACTTCCATGTTCTCTTCCCTGTTCCATATCACTGCTTTCAAAATACCAGCAACCTTTCTTCCCTGTTGCTCCCTTTCAAGCATTTCACCCTCCAAACTTCCACCCTTACACATCACACTACCCAATTACTTCAAAGCATCCATATTTCCCATTTCCTCCTCATCCATCCTTACTACATTCAGTGAGTCTTTGATGCATTAAAAACAACCAGATTATTTTTACCCCAGTTAGAGATACGAGCCAAGTCAGACAATAGGTGTGCCATAGCCTCATCCCTTGTTTGTTGATGTAACTGCTGAGATGGACGTTGCGGGAATTGAATAGAAAGGTGAAGGGTGAAGTCATCAGCGTATGAGTGGATAGGGTTAGATGTACAGCTTAGAAGGTCACTGATGAATAAAAGGAAGAGAGTTGGAGAAAGGACAGAGCCCTGAGGAACACCACTGTTAATAGATCTAGGAAAAGAACGATGGCCGTCTACAACAGCGGCTATAGAACTACCAGAAAGGAAGCTAGAGATGAAGGCCCAGATAGAAAGATAGAGACCGTAAGAAGGCAGTTTGGAAATTAAAGATTTTTGCCAGAATCGATCGAAAGCCTTTGAGATGTCAAGTGCAATGGCAAAGCTCTCCCCAAGGTCCCGAAAGGAGGATGACCAGGAGTCTGAAAGGTAGGTGAGAAGATCGCCTGTGGAGCGTCCCTGACGGAACCCATACTGACGATCAGAAAGAAGGTTGTGATAGGAAAGATGCTTTAAAATTTTCCCATTAAGAACAGACTCGAAAACTTTTGAGATACAGGATGTTAAAGCAATTGGATGATAGTTAGAGGGTTGGGAATGGTCACCCTTCTTTGGGACTGGCTGAATGAGAGCAAACTTCCAGCAAGAAGGAAAGGTACAAGTTGACAGACAAAGGCGAAAGAGTTTGCCTAGGCAGGGTGCAAGCACAGAAGCACAGTTCTTGAAAACAACAGGAGAGACTCCATCAGGCCCATATGCCTTATTAGTATTGAGGCCTGTGATGTCAGAAAATACATTAGCCGAAGAAATTTTAATGTCAGCCATGAGGAAGTCAGAGGGGGGAAGTGATGGAGGAACAGCACCGGAATCGTCTAAGGTGGAATTGGAGGAGAAAGTCTGAGAGAAGAGATCTGCTTTATCAGTAGAAGAAATAGCTACAGAGCCATCAGAGCAGAAAAGAGGAGGGAAGGATGATGAGGCAAAGTTGTTAGAAAGGTTTTTGGCAAGGTACCAGAAGGAGTGGGAAGAATTCGAGTTAGAGCGTTGAGAGCATTTAGTACGGATGAAATTATTTTTAGCAGAGAGAAGAACAGACTTAGCACGATTCCGGGCAGAAACGTATAAATTATGTTATTCAGGGGTGGGTTGGCTCCGGTACCTTTTATAGGCCTCTCGTTGTTGCGGACAGCTTTAGAACAAGCGTGATTAAACCAAGGCTTTCGTGCATTAGTCAAAGGATATGAGAAAGGAATGTATGCTTCCATGCCCGAGAGAATAACCTCCGTAATGAACAAGGCACACCCGGATGGCTCCCGGCCATTGAAGCAATAATCATTCCAGGGAAAATCAAAGAAGTACTTCCTGAGGGCCTCCCAATCCGCTGCTCCAAAGTGTCACAGACGGCGTTTCTTTGGAGGGTCCGTAGGCCGTACTGGAGCGATAGGACAGGTTAAGGTGATTAGGTTGTGATTGGAGGAGCCCAACAGAGAGAAAAAATTATCAGTGTAAGCAGAAGGATTAGTTGTAAGGAAGAGGTCAAGTATGTTGGAGCTCTCTCCAAGGCGGTCAGGGATACGGGTAGGGTGCTGTACAAGCTGCTCTAGGTCATTAAGGATAGAAAAGGTATTGGCTTGTTCACCAGGTGGATCAGTGAAAGGAGAGGAGAGCCAAAGGTGGTGGTGAACATTGAAATCTCCTAGAATGGAGATTTCAGAGAAAGGAGAAATGGATAGAATGTGTTCCGTCGTAGAAGATAGTCAAAGAATTTTTGATAGACAGTAGAATTAGGAGATAAGTAAACAGCGCAGATATATTTAGTCAGAGAATGACAGGAAAGCCGAAGCCAGAGTGTAGGGAATTCAGAAGAATCAAGTTCAGGAACACGAGAGCAAGATAAGTTGTTGCGTATATATATACTCAACAGCTACCTTTGGCTTTTAAATGAGTATAGAGAAAGTAGGCGGATACAGAAAAGGGTCTGCTGTCAGTTGCCTAAGACAGCTGAGTCTCAGTTAGAAAAAGAAGGTGAGGATTAGAGGAGAGGTGGTGCTCAACAGAGCGAAAGTTAGAGGAAAGGCCACGAATGTTGCAGAAATGAAGAAGAGGAGAGTCAGACAGTGGTTCCAGGCATCTTGAGTCGTCACCGGGAGAGGGGCATAAGGTGGGGGCATTTATGGTCCCCCCCCCCTGGGGACTCCCAGGCTGTTATTCGACGCCATTTTTTTTTTTTTTTTTTTTTTTGAAAAGGAGGTGGACTGTGCGTGTAGTTTGGTGTTGATAGAGAAACTTGTATTGGAGAGCATGCTGGCCTACTCTCTGTGTTACTGAGACACTGAAAAAGTTCACCAAAGGGGCATGGTCGGGACCTAGTCCCGAGGGCTGATGAAACGGGAGTTCCAGCTCTCCCTGTCATCAGCTTTCCATCCACCTTGGGAGTACTGCCCTGCTCGACTGGTGCTACAGTCTACTCCTCAGGTATAAAGAGGGAAGAAGGAAGGGAAGAGGGACTGTGGGAAGGAAGGATGGCTGAAAGCAAGGGAAGGGATCCAGGAAGTAAACAGGGCTGCAGGGAGGGAAGGAAGAAGGAAAAATGATGGACTGAGGGAAGACAGGGCAAGGAGATCGAAGCAGTTTAGATGAGGAAGGGAGGAAAAACAAAATAAAACGAACAACAGACCTACTGATCTATTTGAGGTCATTTGTTACTGTGCGAGTTATATCTGACATTTTGTTTTATAACTCTGAATTAAAGACAGAGAGGAGGTAAAGAGGGGACAGAAGATGACAGAAGATAAGAAGAGAGAATATTGCAAAGAATGACGTGAGGGTGCAAGGGAAGGGAAGGGAGGGAAGAGGGACGGAAAAAGGTATAGAGGAAGGAAAGAGATGTAGGTATGGTATGAGTAGGGAGAGAGGAAAAGAATGATGAGAGGACTGAACTATAGGCAATAAACAATAATGCAGATAAGATGATAGAAGGGAGGAAGGAAGGATGAACTGAAGGAGAAATACAGAGAAGGACTGAGGCAGAGAAGGGAGGATGAAGGAAAGAGGGTATGTGAAGGAAAAGAGGAAAGAATGTGCAATGTAGGGAATAAAAGTCGAAAAAGGAAGGCAGGTAGTGTAAAGAGTACGGGAAAGGAAGAGGACGAGAAGAATGGAAAGGTGGAAGGACTGAGGGATGGAAGAGGGTAAGGGGAGAGAAGGGAGAGAAAGTAGGGTATAGAGAGATATGTAGTAGCCCATATGGAAAGAAAGCAGGTAAAAGGAAGGAAGAAGGAAAGGAAAAAGAAAAAAAGATGAATAAAGCAAACATGATGGAATAAGGATGGGAAGGTGGTTATGTGTAGGACGAAAGGAAGAAGGGAAGAAAATAGAGAAGGACGTAAAGGAGCGGGAAAGGGCATGGATGAAGAAAAAGAAGTAGGAGCAAAGAGGAAGCAGAAGGGAGGGAAGGAAGGACAAAACTAGATAAGAAGCATGAAGGGATAAAGGGAAGGAAGGGAGACGGAGGGAGGGAAAAAAGAAGGATGCAAGGAGGGAGGGAAGTGAGCGGAAGGAAGAACAGAGTTGAGGCAGGGAACAAAACAAGAGGAAGGAATGGAAAGAGAGAGAGAGAGAGAGAGAGAGAGAGAGAGAGAGAGAGAGAGAGAGAGAGAGAGAGAGAAGGCTGTGAGAAAACTTATGAAGTAGAAGTGGGGGAAGCAAGTGAGAGGAGGGAGGAGATATGGTAGAGGACGAGGGAGCCAATAGGATGGAAGGAGGGATAAGTGGAAGGTAAAAAAATACGGTAATAGAAAGGGAAGTAGGGGAGGAAAAGGAATGAATATAAAAAAAAGGAAAAATGTGGGGGGAAGGGGGAACGATCAAAGAAATGACGAAGGAGAGGGAGATAGGACAGGAAGGAAATAAAGTGGAAATCGGAGGAAAGAGAGAAAGCGGAAGGAGAAAACCTGAAAAAGAGAGTGAGGGAGGGCATCTTAAAATACCTTTGCAGTTGTCGCGTACATTTATCTTTTGAATTCCCCCAACTAGCAGCTTCACTCACCCCAGATAAGTAATTCAACATCTTGAGTCTAACAGAAAGTGGTGGCAATTATGTATTACTTCCTTTTTTCAAGTCAGTTCTTTTTTTCCCTTATACAAACGCTAAGGATACACAGACTTCGTTATACAAATCTCTAAGAACAACTTGAGACAACTTTCTCCTCATAAAGATATCAAGGATACTAAAACTTCAAGTTACACAGATCTCTGATACAATAATTCTCCTTGAAAGCTACCAGGTACCACCACATTCATACCTGTGAGAGTAAATTAAGGCACAAACATTTGTTTACCCATATATATATATATATATATATATATATATATATATATATATATATATATATATATATATATATATATATATAAAACATTCAGACGTTTGTTCACCTGTTATCAATTTCTGAGGGTACATTGACGAGCACTTTTTTTTTTTTTTTTTCATCTCATGGTCGGGACAAGTCCTCCACAGTTCAAGGTACAGCAGGTAATTGGGCACTTGAATATTTTGAACTAGCCAATAAGGAAATTCATAATATCGACAATGAGAGATTTTTTTTAGTATTAGCACAAATTGCATTTGAAATACTGTTGAATATATTGTGCAAATTTATCTTTGACATGATGAACAATGTTATGCTTCTGTATTGCCGTAAATAAGGAATGTAAGATATTGAAGACCGTCCAACCTTTTACAGCGTTTGAGAAATTGCTTACTATTTTCCTTATGTACGGCAAAGCTGAAGTATAACACTATTTACAAAGTATTTCCTATTATATCGAAGTTATTTTCACACGATATGTATCTGTTTTAAGCCCAATTTATGTTGATGCTAAAGAAATAATCAGTCTATATTTTCATCTTCCTTGTGGCAAAAAACTTGCAAGAGGTCAAGTCTGTGGAGAGTTAGTTAAGGAGCCTAATAGTGCTTATACATACCTAAGTGACTAGAGCAACTTTATTACATTTCTTTACACATCACGTGAAGAACTGTAGTAACTCAGAATCTTTATTAAGCAGTTCATTCCTGAGACTTTTATTCTTCCTAACTCCATATAATTTTATTCAGGAAAATTTTTCATATTGGAGAATTTAATGAAGATTCTATCAAACCTCTCATTTCGAAAAGTCTGTCCATATCTGAATAATATCGTATGTAGACAGCAAGAATAAGATTGAAACTCGTCATTAGTTTAGGTAGTTAACACCATACAAGTCTATCGGGAAACAATGCGGGGCATCTTTTTTATGTCAGATCTATAAGAATGCAAGAGTTTCTAAACTTATGTAATCCAATAGTTATCTCCAAGGATGTAGCAAAGATTAAACTTTAATTTATCAATGAGACTTATATACCCCATACGATATCTAAGCATATTATATCCTAGAAATATTTATTTACCAAATACAGTACAGACCTTCCACAAAATATTAACTCTAAAACTTTATTAACTGCAAACAGGTCTCTAATAATATAGAATCTGAATACATTAAAATAATATAGATCTCTGTGAATTCAGCGTTGGCTCTAAAAGTTTGTATAAGAAAAAAAAAAACACCAAGTGCAGGGCAGGGACCCAGTTTATTCAGTGTTTTGCCAAAGCTGGCTTCTTCAGGGAGAACTTGAAGAAGCCAGCTTTGGCGAAACGTTGAATCAACTGGGCTCCTGTCCTGCACTTGATGTTTTCTTTATACAATATAGATCTCTAGGAATATATTTTGCGGTGTGCACACGCTATTTGGGTTTACAATGATGCACTGCTCTCGACGCACTTGAATACAGTATTAAAATAGAAGCCTTTTAAAATGCTAAGAGTTATTGTTCCAGTGTGAAAAATTACACATATTCGACCGTTTGCATGAAATAATAATCTGTAAACCCAACAAGACTTTCTCGACAGTCTGTATTATATTTTAGACTTCCTCACCCCATATGGAGCTCTAATATTAGTATGTAAACGTTAAGACTTTTCATTATCCGTACTGATTTGTCATCTTTGAGTACTTCATTTATCTCTTAACAGACTTGTAAGAAAGCAATAACTTTATGATGTTATTTTGCCTATACGGAATCCTACAGTTAATGCAATTTATGAAACATTCAGTCATACTCGTATAAATCACTTTAGAACATTGTAACTCCACCTTTTCTTTTTTTCTCTAATAATCTTCCCGCCTTTCCCCTCTTTATTTACCGTATTTACTATGCCTCCTCCCAACTATGGTGTACAGGTCATTGAGTGACTGGTCTGTCTCTCCATTCATGCGTGGGTGGGTCCGTGCGTCCATAACACTCTTGTGGGAGCAATATCTCCTGAACCCATTGATGGATTTCCACCAAAGCTATGTCAGTGACATGTAGAGGTGTATGGTATGTATTTGGACTACTGGGCCTTAGGAACAGGCTGTGAAGCCTATGCCCAGAGTCGGACACATAAAAAAAAAAATTAGATGAATTAATTAGGCCAAGGGGTCAAAGGTCTAGGTCATTTGGGGTCAACTAAAATCATCCATGTGGGCGTGTTATTTCCTGAACCCCTTGACCGATTTTGACAAAATCTTGTCAGTGATACCGTACGAAGGGATGGTGAACTGAATAGGTCATCAAGGTCAAGGTGATGGAGGTCAAAGTCACATAGGTGTGGGCGCGATATCTCCCAGACCCCTCGACGGATTTCGACCAAACTTGTCAGTGACGCATTATGAAGAGACAATGAACTGATTCGGCCAGAGGTCAAAAGCAATGGTCATATGGGGTCGACTTAGGCTATCTTTAGTCTCATTTCAACCATCAGCAAACTCCGTCATGGAGGTTGTATAGCTTGGCGGAGATGTTTTGCATCGACAGCTCGGGGACAAAGTTCTAAGCGTTTCATTTTTTTTTTTTTTTCAGTCCTTTTTACTCTCTCTCTCTCTCTCTCTCTCTCTCTCTCTCTTTGTCGTTTACTCGTTTACTTTCTCGTCCTTGGTTTTCGCCTCTCCCCTCCTCCATTTCTCTCCTTTCCTCCCTTCCTTGATATCTCTCCCTCTCTCCTACGCTATACAACTCTCTCATTTTTTCTTCTTCTTCCTTACTTTTTCCTCCACCTTCTGCTTTTCTTCCTCCTTTTCCCCCTTTTCTCTTTCATTCTCTGCTAGTATTCCTCTCCTAACCCTTCCTTTCCTCAAGTCACACTTCTCTCCTATATTCCCTATATACCTTCTCTCTTCGTCCATTTTCCCTTTCATTTTTTTTTTCTTATAACCATTCCTTCCATTTAATTTATTTACGAGATGCAGAAGGTGCTTGATTGTCTGGTGGAGGAAGGAGAAAAGTGGGATTGGTAAGAAATTGTGAAAAGACCGAATTTATTAATATGAACGTGGAGAATCAAATCGATTGAGTAATTGGGACTAATGTGGTGAAGAATGTAGAAAATTTAAAATATCTAGAAACGATTGGATCATCTAATGGATCATTAAACAATGAAACTGAGGAGAGGATTAGACAGGCTTGGCGAGCTGTTGGAATGTTGAAATCTGTTTGGAATAATAATATGCTTTCGGTACATACTAAAGTGAAAATTTACAAGTCCATGGTTAGACCAATTTTAATTTACGGGCATGAGTCATGGTACAGTACAATTGCAACAGATCAGAAAGTATTAGGATTTGAGAATAAAATACTGAGAAGGATTCTTGGGGTAAAGTGGCAAGACAGAGTTACAAATGAAAGAGTAAGGGATATTACGAGAATGGAACCATTTGATGACTATGTGAGACTGTCTCGCTGGAAATGGCTGGGGCACAAATATAGAAAAGAAGACAGTATAAAACAGGATGTGCCAGAGTGGACTGCTAGAGGAAGAAGAGGCCGAGGTAGGCCGAGGGAAACCTGGTTGAGGACAATGAAAAGAGAAGCAGGAGAGGAGTGTTGGTGGGACCCGAAGGAGATGGCAAGAGACAAATATTGGTGGAGAGAGTTCATCGAGGCCCTATGCATCCCGTGGGGTGCCACAGGAAATGATTGATTGATTGATTCCTTCCATTCTCCCCTCATTTATCATACTTTAGTTCTCTCACTGTCTCAATTCCTTTATACTCTCGCGTCTTCTCATTTCCATTCCTCCCTTCACTTAATCTTTCACCTCCTCTACTTTCACACCTCTACTCTCCTTGCTTCCATTTCCTCACACAACTTATATTTCTCAGTCTACCTCCCCCTTCCTTTTTTTTTTTTTTTTTTTTTTTGCTTCCTCCACATCATTTCATTTCCCTCGTTCCCTCTTTTTTTTTTGTACTGCTTCCTTTCCTCTCTTTTCTTTATCTCCCCTCAAGCTTTCCCCAGTTCTCTCTCTCTCTCTCTCTGTCCTTCTTCCTCTTCTTTCTACTTTGATTTTATCTTTTTTTTTTTCCTTCCTCCTTCTCTCCTCTTTTGTCTGACTCTTTCTCTATCTCTGATATATTTTCCCCTCGTCCTCTGTATCTTTACCCGAGCCCGTCTTGGAGGGGCTTGGGGACGGGTACCCGTATTGTTTTCACTCGGTTATTCTCCGTTTGTTTATTTGTTTGTCTGTCTGCCTGTTAACAACTTTACGCGAGAACTACAGGTGCGATTTTGACCGAATTACAGGGATGATGAGCTATGCCCTTCTGATCACTTGATTATATTTGGGGCCAAATTGGGCCAAGGCCCAAGCTGTAGGCCCCCCTAATGTAAAATGTCAAATTCATTTTATTCGCCATAACTCTTTTCAAATTCGTCAAATCGACATCAAACCAAAATCTTTTGGTATATCTTTCAAATCTGCATCCTACACCATGTCTCATTACATCAGGCGGGTCACCCCCCAGTTAGCTGTAGAGGGAGGGGGGGGTCAGTGTCAAGTGAGTCTGGCCTAAAATTTCAAAAGGACATGAAATCGTCAATTTTCACCCGATTTACACCGAATTTGATACGTGACATCTTTGACCAGATACCCTGCTGTGTTTATACCTCAGCACTAAAATGCTTGCGGGGGACGGGTTTTCCGTGCACGGCACCGCTTCTTGTTCTTTATTTTTTCATTTCATTTCTCTTCCTCCCGTCTTCTTGTCCTACCTACCAAATCTCTCGTCCTCTTTGCTAAGGGTATTGAAAACTTTAACATTTATTTTGATATTGATTATCACTGTGGCTCTACAGTAAATGAATTAAGCAAATTTAGGCTCCATTTTTTTTACCCTCCTTATATATATATATATATATATATATATATATATATATATATATATATATATATATATATATATAACGTCCTCTAAATATATAACAGTATTTATGTATGCATGGAACTGCAGTAGTAACAAATAAAGAAACAATCCTCCATAAAAGCCTCAGAGGCCTTCACGTCAGCACTATCAGCCTCACCACTCGCCTTGACATTATGGAACGAAAAACGGTTTTGCAAAATCGCATAAACCAGCCATGACTAGCATTAAACTGCACATCACAATCTGATCCCGGGCGTTCCTTTAGCATCACAAATGAAAACAGGTTGTAGGCTTGAGTTTGCAATGAAACAAGAGCATCCTTGATTGCACACTCATACAATGTGATGCACACATTTTCCCAGTAGAGATACTGTAAACAATAACATGTAACAATAAATAGCATTCATATAATGACTGCATGGCCGTTATTATGGTTGCAAAGTACAATAAATTTGATATTCAGGACCATTATCCATCCTTCTGTCAGGGCAATAGATTTGTTATGTGGGCAAGATTCAGCCCGCCTGGCTTGGCGCATACGAGTACAACCGCCGACCGGCAGTGGCTACAACTCGAAAGTACTTGTGAAGGCTCTATCGGATCTTTGTCGTTAGTGTGAATTTGTAGTAGGTCGGATGGTCGTTAAGTAGGGGACTATCTATATATCTATCTATAGACGCCCGCAGCTGGAGGAGAGTATTCTAAGAAAAACATAGTTACCAGTATATTGAAGTGAAAGCTGACGATAAAGTTCACCATGAATTTCATTTATAATCATGCATTATGTTACATTAATTCCAATTTCTAATCAAGATATATTCATTGACGAAAAAAAAAAATCCACCCTTCCTTCCTAGACCTTATGAAATTATTACTAACTGGAACAATAATGTGACCAAAAACATTACTACCCTCAGTACAGCAACCTGTAAAAATTTGAATCTGCTCTGAATTTTAATTTCTAATATTTTTTTTTTTTTTTTTACAATGGTAAAGATGACTTATGGAAATAATACCAATACAGAATTAATTAAATTTATAAAACACTCACCTATCTCTAGGAGCCAGTAGAGTTTGAGTGGATTAATGGGTTGGGTAATGGTCGAGGAAATCGTCGTCCTGGTCTATTTTCTATTTTGCAGCATTTTCTACACTAGCATTTTTCTTCCATGTTTCAGGCTTGTTAAGTCTTTTCCGTGAACACACTGGTAGCTCATCGTCCTCAGGTGAATCACTAGAACTCATAATTTTGCGTAAATCCAGGTAAAATGCTGAAATTAAAGGGCCATCACTAAGATGCGTACAACACCTGCGGGTATTTAATGGCTACTGGCTTTCCACGCCACACAAGGACGTCCGTGATTCGTCGAGCGGCTGCATGAAAACACTAGTATCCGAGAACCGCGCCTATTGGCCGGAGCCAGCATCGTATACCGCCACGAAAATGCCCGCCTAGCTCTCTAAACCTAGGCTTGATGACAGGTTTTGTGCACCCCAAAATATGCAACTTTGGCTCCTATTGTGCCTCATTGGAAAGTTGCTTTGACCTTAGCCCCTAAGTAGAGCCAAGGTTTGCAGCGAGTAGCATTTTATGACAGGATGCCCTTCCCGATGTCTACCAATGAACGACACTGAGGTGAATTCGAACCTCCGACCCACCGGCCAGAGAGGAGCACTCTTATCCACTGAGCCACTGCTAATATATATATATATATATATATATATATATATATATATATATATATATATATATATATATATATATATATATATATATATATATATATATATATATATATATATATATATATATATATATATATATATATATATATATATATATATATATATATATATATATATATATCCCATTGGAGCCCAGTGTCCAGAGTACTGGACAGAACTGATAATTTTCAAATCTGAATAAAGTAGGGAACCCCCTGGTAGGGACCTATGAGGTTCTCGACTATAAGCCGATAGGCGGAGGGAGGTACACTTAGGACCCTCCCAGTACAGTGCCTCGCCCAGCAACCCTGGGATCCAATGGGATATATACTGTATAACACACGTGTGTGTGTGTGTGTGTGTGTGTGTGTGTGTGTGTGTGTCTGGCAATATTCTATGGGCCTTACGGAAAGTGTGTGTGTGTGTGTGTGTGTGTGTGTGTGTGTGTGTGTGTATGTTTTATGTGTGTGTGTAATTTAACAGGTTGGTCAGGATCACGTGACGGTTCTGACCATCAGCTTTTTACCCTCCCCGAAGAGAGCTTAGAGCTCATATAGTCCGATATAAGGGCAAAGCTTGACCTTCACACATGCACACACGCATCCTCTTCCTCAAGGAGGACAGTGACCACCCGCTTCGTCAGTGAAACTTTTCGCATCCTGAGTAAGGCGCGAACTCCCATCTCATCAAAATGCTAGGCGAGAGCGTTACCATTGAGCATTAGGAGTGTGTGTGTGTGTGTGTGTGTGTGTGTGTGTGTGTGTGTGTGTGTGTGTGTGTGTGTGTGTGTGTGTGTGTGTGTGTGTGTGTGTGTGTGTGTGAAGATTTTTCTTGGCCTAAGGAAAGTGTGTGTGTGTGTGTGTGTGTGTGTGTGTGTGTGTGTGTGTGTGTGTGTGTGTGTGTGTGTGTGTGTGTGTGTGTGTGGAGAGTTTTTCTCCCACACACCTGTGCTTGTGCTCACGGTGGTAGTCAGAGAAACACTTGGGACTCGGTGCCACCTTGCATTCGTTACACTCATAGGAAGTGTCCTTACGTGTTTGCTACAGACATTTTGTTGTGCTGCACACGTGGCATTGCCTCTAGGCCACATGGCCTGCAGGTGTTTGGCCAAGGTTCACAAGACGGTGACGTGAGAGGTAATGTGCACTGCTCAATCTGTCAGCCGTTGTCGTCTGATAGATTCCTCTCCTTGCACCTGTGCCCTGACCTGTGCCATACTTTGCAAGTAGCTCGCATGTCCTTTTTCTGTCATACTCAGGTAGAGAGGAACCCTTACCTCAAACCTCTTTGAATAGTATGTAACTGTTCAGGACTGAGATACCAAGAAGGTTTAAGAATGCCTCCTTGTACCAATGAGATTTACAGAGGCAATCTGTTTCGCCAATCTGCATGTCAGACTTATCGACGAGCCGTATGTTGATATTGTAGTCACTGACTGCATCTGGCTTTAAAACGGATTCCTTGGTCCTGAAGTCTGTCTTTCCTGTGTCCTGCATAATTCCCCGATGACCTGTAGTCAACAGATTCAGCTTTTGTTTATCATGCCTGTGAATTGCCAACATCAGACTACATTTAGTACAAAGGAGTACAAAGGAATGCAAACAGCAACAGACCTTATGGTCCTTTCGAGGCTGTTTGTTACAGAGTACACTATGACTACGAGATCTAACTCTACATGCTGAAGGATAGAGATAGTAAAGCAAGAAGGCACCCTCCTCCTCCAAACCCTCCAGTTAAAACTGGCAAGAAAAAAGTGAGATAAACCACCATGCACCATGTAAAAACTGACATGGAAATTTCATAGGACTGAAAAGGAAAAGCTACATTCTATAATACATTATCTATAAGCTACCAGTATGAATAACCTGAAAGAGAAAGTAGTAAAGTAAAATGAATAATCGAATAAATAAATAACTAATGCATGACACTATGTACGGGTACGTTGAGTTAACAGGGCGTCTGCAGACACAGCGTGGAATTTGCACAATGCACAGTGTGGATGTTCTAGGGTGGTCGGCAGCCTTGCCTGGCGCTATTAAGGTAGGAAGCAGTCAATCAGGCCCCAGCTCCGTTCTTTCCACTGAGACTAGAAACTTTCCCATGCGGGACAAGCACACAAGTCACCTCCTGAGGCAGTGACCCCTGGTACATTAAACAAATCTTGATGGTGGCCACTTAACTAACAGGGACCCTCAGTGATCCACAGCTCATTGCAGGTCGAAAGTATGAGTAGTGACCGTTAACTCAGGGCTATCTATGCATATCCTAGTCTGTGCATATACTATATTTGCATTTAATAAATTGATCCAGGCTCTAAAAAACTAAAATAAAATAAAATAAAAATTATACATACACAAGTGCTTTATTCAGGAGTAAACATATTAAGCTGGGAGTTAGACGACAAATACTTATCCAGGCGACCTTTAAAGGTTTGTACTGTATTACAATTTACTATGCTGAAGGGCAATTTATTCCATAGATTTACAACTCTACTGAAGAAGAAATACTTAGCTTCATGTGACTGGAATCATTTGCCAATTATTTTATGCCCATTGCCTCTAGTATAATTCACGTGATCAACTGTGAAGTATTTATCGACAGCCATGTTATCATGCCCTTTGAATATTTTGAATACTTGAATTAAATCTCCTCGTATCCTCCATTTAGTTAGGGTAAAGAGATTCAGGGCTTCCAAACTTTCCTCGTGTGGTTTATTTCTCAGTCTAGGTATCATCTTTGTTATCCTTCGCTGCACTCTTTCAAGCTTTTCCATATCCTTTTTATAATACTGTGACCAAAACTGAATGCAATACTCCAGGTACGGGATTACTAAGGAATTATACAAAGTGAGGACGATATTTTCGGATTTATATTCAAATGCTCTACCAATAAATCCAATCAATTTATTGGCTTATTTCACAGTTTCTGTCAATTGTTTGCTTGGTTTCAAATAGTTTGTTATTATAACTCCTAAGTCTTTTTCATGGTTTAATTAATGCTATAACTAGCTCTTACATTTTTACTGCCACTGTTTAGCACTTTGCATTTATTAATATTGAAATCCATTTGCCAGACTTTAGCCCAGTCAAACAGTCGATCAAGAGCTCTCTGAATTGTCTGTCTTTGCAGTGCTGTATCTGCACTGTTCGCTATTTTAGTATAATCAGCAAATTTTGAAATCTTACAACACAATCCTTCGTCAATATCATTTACATATATTGAGAAAGGAATGGGACCTATCACTGAACCTTGCGGCACTCCACTTGTAACGTTTCTCCAGTCTGACTCTTTTCCATTTATTACAACTCTTTGCTTTCGTCCAGTGAGCCAATCTTCTACTGTACCCACCCAAGAACACTGCTGCTGAAACCATGTGCCTTTAGCTTCTGAAGAAGTCTTTTGTGTTGAACTTTGTCAAATGCCATTTGAAAATCGAGGTAGACCATATCAACAGATATAGTCTCGTCGAATATGTTCAGTATATCATTGAAAAAGTCAAGCAGATTCGTGAGGCAAGAGCGATTATTATGAAAACCATGTTGCGAATCTTTTATGAGCTTGTGTGTTTCTAAGTGTTTCACAAACTTGTCTCTGATAATAGTTTCAAGCAATTTGCAAACTACCGATGTTAAACTAATTGGGCGGTAGTTTTCTGGTTGGGCTCTGTTGCCCTTTTTGAATACTGGGGTTACGTTAGCAAGTTTCCATTCGTGTGGCACCTTACTGCCCTTAAGTGATAAGTTAAAAAGTTCAGCTAAAGGCTTTGATATTTCATTCTGTAGTTCCTTCAATACACGTGAAGATATTTTGTCCAGTCCTGGTGTTCTATTGTCTTTTAATATGTTTATTGCAAACAGTACATCACGATTGCTAACTGTAATGTCAGTGATTTTGTTCCCCCCTTCTATGGGAATGGGGGAAACAGTAGGAATCGTATGTATATTTGCTGTTGTAAATACTGAGGTGAAGAAAGTATTAAGAATTTTTGCCAATGTAGTTTCATCATCAGTGTGCTCTCTGTTATGTGTGATTAAGGGACCGATTGATGGAGTTATTACCATTTTGCTTCTTATGTAACTGAAAAATTCTTTGGGATTTGATTTACTGATACTTGCAATATGTGACTCAAGGTTTTTCTTAATGCATTTAATTAATTTTTTGGCTTTTCGTTGAAGGGCATCGTATTCATTTTTGTCACTTTGACTCTTTGTGGTATTATAATTCTTATATGCAAGATTTTCTGCTTCTATACAATGTTTAATGTCGGAGTTCCACCATTTGGGTGTATAATTTTTGGCAGGCCTTCTGTTCCACATTGGAATACATAACCTGACGGAACTGTTGAGAGTTTCCGTTAAAAAAAAATTCCATGCATCATTGATATCTAAAGTTTCGACAATGGGATGCCAGTCACTTGCACCTACAGTTGCCTTTAAATTCTTAAAATTTGCTCTCTTAAAGTTGGGCACTTTCTTGCAAGTGGCCCAGACACTGTCTTCATCGAATTTAACCCGCCCCATCCCAACGTTTTCTGGGCAGTGGTACGCCCCAGTCCCAACATTTTTGGACTTTTTTTTTTTTTTTTGGCTCAAACATCCGCTTTTGGTGAGAAGCATCGAAAATTCATAAAGAATCGCTTACCTGAGGTTTAAAATACTCGATTCAGGTACGAGTACCTCCTTACCTGACTGGGTTCTCTAACAGGCTGGCACCAAAGAAAACGAGTTCTATGGGAGGGTAACTATTTTATCCACTCATAAACAGTATTTATTTATTTACTTGGTATGAATTTATATGTAGTACAAGAGTATATTGGTTTTCAAACAGTAATATAGGCATTATAAGCATTGTTTCACTCACTAACTCATCACCATTCATGACCTTTTTTTCCCACATTACCTGATCATCATTTCTGACTGTTTCTTCCTCTAATGCTATGTAAACTTTGTCCTCCACATTGTCATCAATTGGGGAATCGCTCTGGCCCTGAATGTCTTTATTGACCAGGTCACTGGTAACGGGTGAATTTCCGAGACAATGGCGTGCGGGGGGGGGGGAGAGGTTATGCGGTGTAAGGCATTGTACCTGCTTGGCATCTTGTAGAGGAATAGAGGAAGGTGTCCCGTGTATACGTGCCAAAAATCACTCGCGAAATCACTCGCGAAAATTGAAAATTGTGCAAATTAGGGACCTTGCAATATTGCCGCGTTAATTTACGTCTCCGGGATATGAGTGCACATCACATGAGGACGTGAATTCACGTCTCCGGGACACGGCAGGTTAAAGTTAAATGTAACCATGCGATGATCACTTGTACTTAATTCTTCTCCTACAGTAAGATTACTCACTACATTTTCTGATGTAGCTAAGACAAGATCTAGGATGTTAGATCCACATGTCGGATGATTTACAAGCTGATACAAAGAACTATCCTGCAAGTTTGTATACAGGTCTAACCGTGTGTGCAAAGATAGGGCTTCTTCCAATTTTGAAACTGGTAAATTAAAATCACCAATTAATACAGTGCATTGCATACAAGATAGTTCAGCAATTTGATTGTAGATTTCATTATCGATGTTGAGTGGCTGACCAGCTGGACGATAAATTAACCCAAGAGTGATTTTATGACAAGATTAATTTCTAAGCTGGATATAAATAGCATCAATGTTTTCAGTACATGGCTTGGTAATTTTGACTGGGTGAAATCCTGATTTAATATATAACAGCACACCTCCCCCTGCTCGATTCCTCCTTTCACTATCACAGATGCGATAGCCTGGTAAATTAAACTTTGCTAGAAAATCTCTCTGCCCTGTATCTTGCCATGATTCTGTTATACCAATTACATCATAATTTTCGGTAAAGACAAGGGCTTCTAAATTAGAAAATTTATTACGTAGACTACGCACATTTACAAGAATAGCTTTAATGTGTTTTCTTTTCTAATGTTGGGAGCTTTCATTACTTCCTGATTTGTCGGATTGTATGACATCTATGTTTGCCTCTAGTGATGCTTGTTTTTTCTCCAGAAAAAACTTACGGCATCACTAAGGAAATGACCAAGATGGGCAGAACCAATGGCATTCAAGTGCAGTCCATCATTCGCAAATAGTGTTCGCTGCTCGTAAAATTGGTTCCAAGTATCAATGAACTCAACTCCTTCCTGTAAGCAAAGTGACTTGACTCTGTTATTTATACTAAATACTCTGCTGAAGAAGGCATTCCCTGCATTAATCCTTGGTAGTATGCCTGAAATTAAAATATGGTTAGATTTCTCCTTGTAGCATCGAATCAACTTCCTGTACTTCTCCATCAGCTCCTCTGATCGGGTTCGCATGACATCGTTGGTACCTGTATGAGTGACAGCAAGGCTGTCATTTACCGCATTCTCAAAAAACATCATCCACAGCCTCTGTTACGTCATCTACTCAGCACCTGGAATACAGAAATACTTTCGTTTAGAAGTTGCCCTGCCACAGAATTCCACCAACTGACCACGGATGATGGAGTCCCTCTCAACCCATGCCTCGTGGGGCTCTTCCTCTACTTCTGTCAGAATCTGAAATTTATTGTAAGTGGTTACTGGAATGATGCTCCTTTTCCTCACAAGCCTGGCACCATTCCGCACTGGCTGGAACTCATTCTGTACAGTGGGGGGAGAAGTAACTACAGCGGGAGGAGGATGGTCAATCTGGACAGCAGTTGGCCAAGCAGTGGAGCTATCATCCACAGTGTGTCCAATGTTGCTCGCAGTGAACTCCTCCAGCACATCAACTTTGTGGTTCAGGCTGTTAGTTTTATTTGAGGCTTCAGTTAGCTTGTCTTCCAAGTTCTGATGTAGTTTGCACATCCTGCAAACAAAGGAACGGTCCGTATAAAAGGATCCAGTCAAACTACCGGAGCAGACTATGCAAATGATGTTTCGCGGCATTCTGAAATTCAAAGTAACTGTGAAGTTTTATAAGAGAAACCGAATCAGAATTGCTGACTAGTACCTGGAACAATAATCAGTTACTTTTACAAAATCTGCTAGTAAAACAATCACATTTTATGTAATTGTTACAGAGTAACACTGCCCAGGCAGCAGGTCACTTTTCTGGGAAAAAGGGAAAATTCTTCCTGCTGGCATGGACAGTTCTGCAGGACCCAGTACCATGTTCATGTAAACAATTCGTTATCAAGGGGGAAGTGTAATCTGGGTACAGGATGTGTTGTTTGTTGAAATACCTGTTCATGAGCACTTTCACTACTGCAGCACAAAAAAAAAAAAACATGTGGATCATCACTAGGTATATCAACATTTGTAGCAGAATAAACTATTACATCTAACACATATCCAGTCTGGCTGTCACATAGAATGAAGAATTTCAGTCCAAAATGGTGACGTTTTGATGGTACATACTGAATAAATGCTAAATGGCCCCAGAAAAAATACCCCCACTAATACCAATACACTAGTCCTACATGGGACAGCCCTAGCATGTATTCAGTGTGGATGGTGGGTGTTCGCGCTGAAGTGGTGACATGTAAAGGTGTATGGTATGTAGGAGGACTACTGGGCCTTAGGAGCAGGCTGTGAAGCCTATGCCCAGAGCTGGACACATAAAAAAAAAAAAAAAAAAAAAAAAGACAAATGGCTAGCTGAGCACAACTTTTTGAAACGGCAAGGAAAAACTAGCAAAAGACTCCTTGAACATGGTAAGGATGAGCCTTATTTTCCATAACCTGTCACTGGGTGAAGGGCCATAATTCCTGTTGAAATGTAGGAACCTTAATGGGGCCCGATACCTATCACGGGCCATATACTTCTCAAAGATGGATGTGTGCACAATCTCGTCCACTGACCAATAATCATGGAGAACATGCTTTTTCACACGGTCCACCATCATTGTCAATGCACTCCACACAAATATTTCCTCAGCCTCCACTGGCTTAATCGCTGATCTTAGTGCTCTCACTCACAGACAATATCTAGCCAGGAAACAGACAGCCTGATGGAAGTTGATTTCGTCCACCAGGTAGTGCATAATTGCTGACATAAAGATTTCCTGGAAGGACAGGAGTGTATGTGGACCTGCCTGCAGTTCTTGCATCTGCACACCTGCCCCTGTTGCATCAAAGGCAGGTTGTGATGGCTGGAATCCTTCACCCTCCTCCTACACAAAAGTATCAAGTCTGCCGATGCCAGGGCCACTTTGGAGTGATGTTGGTCCACCTGCACGTTTCTTAAAACCACTTGCATGCCCATGTGTGCACGCATGGGGACGGCCAGGGACAGCTATGGGCAAGGGGGGGAGGGGAAGGAGAGGTGAAGGGGGAAGATGAGGGTGATGACTCACCTGAAGCTGGGACTCCATGGGGGAATGGTGGCTGGCCACATTGGCCATGCTGGCCATGCAGACCACGTGCGGCCCTTGTTTCAGTTCTTCCCGCATACAAAGGGCCAGGTAGTGGTGAAATGGCCTTTGAAGTGCTGGGTTGTGGTGATGTGGGCTGCGGGTAAGAGAGGGGACGCTGCACTTATTGCAAGTGTGATGGCAAGGTGCGGCGGCGGCGTTTGAGTAGTATATGACCGTCCCCTTCTGAACCATCTCCATTGCTTTTTCCTGCTCCAGGGTCATCCACCTCTTCCTCAGAGGTGATGGCACCACTCTCAATAGGCTGGTCCAGCCTCCTGAACACTTTGATGACCTTCTCATACGTGTCAGGACAGGAAGGGGAAGAATCACGTGAAACTTCACTCGACATGATAACTTCCCGTTTTTTCTAGGAGAAGTTTCACCACTGTCTGTTAAACTCGATACTCCAAAGCACACCCTATGTACTCTCAAAGAGCCTTTTCGTGGTCTCCTCCAGCAGAAGTTTGGCAGGGGTGGATTATGCAAGGGGTCCTGTTAGGGGTGAGCAGAATCAGACGAGGAGGATTCTGAAGACATGGCTCCACACCTGGGCAAGTCACGGGACAGACTGAACCACGCATGCGTGAGGTTCAGGGGGTCCCACCCCACCCCTGGGTACAAACATGACAGGCAGCTGAAGGGAAGACAAATGCCAATATACCCGCCACCCAGCGGACCCCAGTCATCTGAAATGATGCTGCATATGCCAATCCCCGATGGGTTTAGTTTAATCCTTTCTCATTATGATGACGATATCCCCATCAACAAATTATTACAAACATGAATTTGGTTGAAGATCTCTCTTCGTGAAGTAGATAACATTCTTGCCAGAAATTCAACCTCTGAGGAAGTCAGTCAGAATGCAGCAGTACTCAAACTTGACTCTACCGAAATTGCTCCACTGACGATAAAAGCTAGGTACGTAATATCTATCCTCATAATTCCCCACCCAACAAAGCTCCAGGTCCAGATGGAATTACCTCCTCAGCAGAGGTAATAAGCACATTTATTATCAAGTATCTAGAATCTAATAACGCAATGGCAGACAGTTGGTTTTTGCCACGAAATTTCCACTGTTGATGTACTCAGTCTCTTGACTCATACCATCCATCAATCAACTGACAAACATGGAGAAACCCATGCAGTAGCCCTTGATATTTTTATCATCATCCTTTTAGCAAGGTGGACCGACAATGTTTTTGCCTGCCTCTGTGTGTGTGTGTGTGTGTGTGTGTGTGTGTGTGTGTGTGTGTGTGTGTGTGTGTGTGTCTGTGTGTGTGTTCCCATTATATCTCATGAACTGCTTAAGCTATCAACATGAAACCTTCAGGGTATCAAGATATGGCCAAAATCTTGGACGGGTTCGAAAATGGGAAGTTGGGGTCAAGGTTAAGGCCACCAAAATGGCTGACAAAGGTAAACTAGTTTTTATCCCCGCCATTAGCACCATTATATCTCATGAACAACTTAGAGTTATCAACATGAAACTTTCATGGTATAAAGATATGGCCAAAATCTTGGACAATTCGAAAATGGGCAGCCAAAGTCAAGGTCAAGGTCACTAAAATGACTGCCAAAAGTCAACTAGTTTTTATCTCCTGCCTTTAGCACCATTATATATCATGAACAGCTTGAGCTATCAACATGAAACCTTCAGGGTATCAAGATATGACCAAAATCTCCTTACTCCGATCCCCACGGTGAGGGCATCGACCCCCGGCACCCCTAGGGGGACGCCGCCGGTCCCCGGCGCTTGTAACGGCCAACGGCAGCTTCTGGCGGGTGATTAGCGTTCGGCTCCCAGTGGTTGTCTTTCATTTCTAAAGCTTTTGACTGAGTGTGGCACCATTCTCTGCTATTCAAACCCAGTTGCTATGGCCTGTCGTCTTTCGTGCCACTGATATCCTAATATCTTAGTAACCGAAAGACAAGAGTAGAAGTAGATGATGTACCTTTCAATTTCCTTTCAATTTCTTCTCAGTTGATGCAGGTGTGCCACGAGGATCAGTCCTAGCTCCAGCTCTACTCCTAATGCATATCAATGATCATCTGTCTTTTTTTCCTTTTTTTTTTGTGCAAGGAAGAGGGAACCAAAGGCCAGGAGCCCACAAACGGTTCCTTCCAAAAAAAAAAAAAAAAAAAAAAACAGTACAACAGAAAGCAAAGTTCAAGATCCGTTCATTCTGAGATGCCTGGGTACACTGAGTTTGAAAGACTGGAGATCATAGGAAGTGGGAAATACAGACAGAGGGAGACAGTTCCAGAACTGACCTGTTGCATAAATGAAGGACTGGGAAGAACAGTTAACTCTTGCATTAGAGAGCTGGACAGAAAGGGATGAGAGTTTATTGCTAGACGGGTGCTACGCACCTGTCGCAGAGGTTGAGGGATGCAAGCAGTGTTCAGAGGAGCAGTGACCATTAAAGTAGTGACAGAAAAGAGATAAGGATGCAACAGTGCAGCCAAGAGACACAGGATGAAGGGAGCAGGCAAGAAAAGGAAAGTAAATGAGACGAAAAGCCATTGACTCCACCCTGTTGAGAAGAATTGTATGTGGGGAGCCTCCCTACTCATGAATGTTGTACACTACACAGGTGTGAATAAAACAGTTAATAACTGTGCATTGTGGTAGGTGGGGGGCTAACCATCCACTCACTCGATGTAGTGCTGCTTTCGGGTGTCTTCCCTTTCCTTTCCATCCTTCTTTCCTTCCATTCTCTTCTGTCTTTCTTTCCTTCATTCTTTCCTTGTCCTTCTGCCTACGTGTGACTTTACACTCCCTCTTCTGTCTTTCTTTCCTTCATTCTTTCCTTTTCCTTCAGCCTGTGGGTGACTCTACACTGAGTGATAAGCCAAATGGTTTCCTGTACACCAGGAAAGCATTTACTACGCTGGGTGGTAACCATATAACCAGATTTTGGCGCCTGGTGGTTTTAGTGGGTAATTATTGCGCTCCAATCGGATTGAGCCGGTGAAAGTTTACATCCAAGGGGTGGTTGGGGTTGATTGCTCATGTAATGCCACTCAGGGATGAGTGAGGCTGGTCACTCTCATCTTAAACGTTGGGACCAACTGCCTAGCCCTGGGCTCCTACGCTCCTCATGGGGCAATGTAGGATTGGATGATGGATGGATAGATGAACAACCATGCAGTGGTATAGAAGGTAGAGTCGGCTTAGCACACCTATTCTCTTGGAAGCCTATTTTATAAGAAATGTAATATAACCTTTCCAAGATAAGTCCCGAGTAAATGAAACCCCAAGTATGTTTAAGGATAACGCAGGACTGAGCTGGAAATTATTAAACATAACTGGGTACTCCTGTGGAAGATTTTGTTGGGTTGATAGGTGTAGAAACTGAGTTTTTGATGCATTAAAAACAACAAGATTATTTTGCCCCAGTCAGTGATACGAGCCAAGTCAGACATTAAATGTGCCATAGCCTCATCCCTTGTTTGTTGAAGTAACTGCTGAAAGGGACGCTGTGGGAAGCGAATGGAAATGAGAATGGTGGAATCATTAGCATATGAGTGGAAAGGGTAAGAAATGAGAATGGTGGAATCATCAGCATATGAGTGGAAAGGGTTAGATGTAAAGCTTAGAAGATCACTGATGATTAAAAGGAAGAGAGCTGGTGATAGGACAGAGCCCTGAGGAACACCACTGTTGATAGATCTAGGAGAAGAACGGTGGCCGTCTACAACAGCAGCTATAGAACGACCTGAACGGAAACTAGAGATAAAGGCACAGATAGAATGATGGAAACCGTAAGAGTGCAGTCTGGAAATTAAAGATTTATGTCAGACTCGATCGAAAGCTGCTGATATGCTAAGTGCAATGGCAAAGCTTTCGCCAAAGTCCTGAAAGGAGGATGACCAGGAGCCTGAAAGGTAAGTGAGAAGATTGCCAGTGGAGCATCCCTGACGGAACCCATACTGACGATCAGAAAGGAGGTTGTGATAAGAAAGGTGCTTTAAATTTTTTATGTTAAAAATAGACTCGAAGACTTTTGCGACACAGGATGTTAAAGCAATTGGGAGATAGTTAGAGGGTTGGGAATGGTCACCCTTCTTTGGGACAGGATGAATGAGAGCAAACTTCCAGCAAGAAAGAAAGGTACAAGTTGATAGACAAAGGCAAATGTGTTTACCTAGGCAGGGTGTAAGTGCAGATGTACAGTTCTTGAGGACAACAGGAGGGACCCCATGAGGCCCATATGCTTTGTTAGTATTTAGGCCAGTGATGGCAGAAAATACATAAGTTGAAATTTTCATGTCAGCCATGAGAGGCTTGAAGCACCGGAATCATCTAAGGTGGAATTGGAGGAGAAAGTCTGAGCAAAGAGAACTGCTTTATCAGTAGAAGAAATAGCTAAGGAGCCATCAGGGTACAAAAGAGGAGGGAAGGATGATGAGGTAAAGTTATTAGGAAGGTTTTTGGCAAGGTACCAGAAGGAACGGAAAGAACTTAAGTTGGAGTTGAGAGCATTTAGTACAGATGAAAATATTTTTAGTAGAGCGATGAACAGGCTTAGCACGATTCCGGGCAGAAACAAAGATGTGATTCAGGGGTGGGTAGGCTCTGGTACCTTTTATAGGCCTCTCCTTGTTCTGGAGAGCATTAGAACAAGCGTGATTAAACCAAGGATTTCTTGCATTAGTCAAAGGTTATAAGAATGGCATGTATGCGTCCATGCCCAAGAGAATAACCTCCGTAATGCACAAGGCACACTCAGATGGCTCCCGGCCATGGAAACATTAATAATTCCAATAAAAGTCAAAGAAGTACTGCCTGATGGCCTCCCAATCAGCAGCTCCAAAGTTCCACAACCGACATTTCTTTGGATGATCCACAGGCAGTACTGGAGCGATAGGACAGGTTAAGATAATAATGTTGCGATCAGAGGAGCCCAACGGAGAGGAAAGATTAACAGTATAAGCAGAAGGATTATTTGTAGGGAAGAGGTCAAGTATGTTGGAACGCTTTCCAAGGCTGTCAGGGATATGGGTAGAGTGCTGTACAAGCTGCTCTAGGTCATCAAGGATAGAAAAGGTGTAAGCTTGTTTACCAGGTGGATCAGTGAAAGGAGAGGAGAGCCAAAGGTGGTGGTGGACATTGAAATCTCTTAGAATGGAGATTTCACAGAAAGCAGAAACGGATAGGATGTGTTCCATAGTAGAAGTAAGATAGTCAAAGAATTTGTCATAGTCAGTAAAACTAAGGGATATGTAAACAGCACAGATATACAGGGTATTTACTCAGAGAATGACAAGAAAGCCGAAGCCAGAGAGTAAAGAATTCAGAAGAATCAAGTTCAGGAACACGAGAGCAAGATATGTAATTGCGTACATTTACACAACAGCCACCTTTGGCTTTGAAATGAGTTTAGAGAGAGTAGAAGGATACAGAGAAGGGTTTACTGTCGGTTGCCTCAGACAGCTGAGTGTCAGTAAGGAAGAGAAGGTGATGTTTAGAGGAGGAGAGGTGGTGCCCAACAGAGAGAAAGTTAGAAGAAAGGTCGCGAATGTAACAGAAATGAAGCAGTGAGTCAGACAGTGGTTCCAGGCAACTCGTTGAGTCGTCACCGGGAGAGGGGCTGATGGTGGGAGCATTTATGGTCCCTCCAGGCCCACCGAGAGGGGGGGTCAGCCGATGCATTGCCCCGGGGCCCATGGGGTCTTGGGGGGGCCCATGAGTATGTTGGGAAAAAAATTTCAAAACCTCTATTGTATATAGTTTTTCAATACTAGGGACGAACTGGGCCAAAAGTTGGATTTGACAGGTAGACTGACTATAGACTATACATACAACCTAAGGGAGATAGGATAGCCATTACAAAGGCTGTATAAAGGCCTGTAGTTCTTCTTGTCCATGAACGTTACGTGAATGTTTGGGGTACGCCATTTTCGTGCTTTTACAGCCTACTTTTCATTATTTTTGTGCTTTACCGGTATGATTATAGCGTGTGGGGGTGTATGGACCTTATGCAGGTAGCCTTTGTTTACATTTGGAAAATGATGCTAAGAGCACGTGCATCTTATGTGGGTAATGCTATTAGTAAACAAACTGGGTTTTCTCAGAAGGCAATAATTGTCTTAGTTTTTGAACACAAATTTCAAGTTTCTTAAGCGTTATCTTCTCGTGATATTATTTTCTCCAATTGTGACTTACACAAATATTAATTTTTTTAAAATTTAAATGATTTCTTGAGGTAATTTTTGTTCTTTTGTTATTATTTTAAAAAATCAAAAATATACATACATACATTCATTATCTATCTATATATACACTGTATATATATATATATATATATATATATATATATATATATATATATATATATATATATATATATATATATATACATACGAAATGGTCTTTCTCATTTTTATTTACATAATATACTATAATTTCCTTGTAGTTATTACCATATCTTTACAGAGCGGGAGGGGAAGGTGTTATGGTGCAGCACGATTCTTTTGGCAGTACATTAATGTGCTGTGACACACTGGTTGGGGAGCAGTCTAGACGTGAGCTAGGCTTCAGCAGAATATATTCAGCACAGTTTTCAGGGGGAAAGGGAACCCGTTGTCGATAATCTTGTCCCGGGCCTGGTGATGACTGTCGGCGGCCCTGGCTCCCCCCCCTCCCCTGCGGGCTCGGAGGCTTGGTTATTTAACACCATTTTGGTATAAATTTTAAACAGGAAGTGTAGTGTGTAACGTCTGTCACCCACAATCCTATTCACTCAAATGCAGATGACTCAATACTTCACAGTTCTCTAACTCCCAACTCAGTACAGCAATCTCCATAGATCAACAATTACCTATGATCGCTGAATGGGGACAAAGTAACATTGTCTAAATCCTAGGAAAACCAGATACTATGCATTTTACTAATAGACACATATTGCCTGATTCCTATATTGCTTTCAGTGCAACCAATATTCATATCTCTAAAAGAACTGAAATTCTCGGGGTATCACTTAATACCCCTACTTGGACCTCTCATATTAGAACACTTGCTAAAACTGCTTCAGAGAAACTAAGGCTGTTGTTCAGAATCTGTATCTTCATTGACGAGTAGTTAGCTGCAACTTCCAAGAGTCATGTGTGCTCTCATCTCGAATATTCCTAACCTTTGTGGAGTGGATGTGGAGAGGTTGGACTAAACAACTGGATAAGATTCAGCACAAGGCTATTAGAATAATAATATCAATAACCCAGCAATTACAAATTAAATGCCTCCCCTACAAGTAAGACGAAATGTTGCCTCCCTTACACAGATACTTTTATGGCAAATGCTCAGACGAAGTTGTATCCATTGTGCCACCTCCAAGCACCTTCCCTCGTGCTACACTGGCTCGCTCGTGACTGGACTGTCACACTGCCGTATTGTAGAACTTCTGCCCATCAGAATTATTTTATTCCCTAAACTGCATCTCTTTGGAACTCGGTTCCTCAGAATAGTTCCCCCCAAACTTCAATCTACATCAATTCAAATCCAACTGCTACAATTTTTTTTACGAATGGAATACACCTGTAATCTTGTGTATGAATTATTTTTTATTAAATTTGTTTTCCTTCCTCTCTTCATCTTATTAAAAAAAAAATAAAAAAAAAACTACTAGATGGATACGAAACCATCAGGGTTATATCATAAGCTATACTAAAGTCTACAGGAGTGATTCACCTGATGTCCGAAAATCGTCAGTGAATAAAAACAGAGTTGTTTCTGGAGATAAGCATCTTAAATTTTTCCGAAATACATCTTAACTCCTTCAGGCATTCTCACTTACACTTGGAAAAAATTGTTTTGCTTTGCGTGTAACAAATAATAGACTTGTGCTGACAATGAGAGGGTTCATGATGACATTTTTAGCACCCAGCTCGTAAGACTCACTCCCAGCTTAATAAAGGAGTTAACAGAGCACTGAAGTTATATCGACCATGGAAGAGTTATGGAGTGGTGCTTGAATGGAACGCCTTCCCGTTGGATCACCGATATAGCCAGGCAGATCCGCTACCCGGTATATAAACGTCCCTCGCCTCCCTCTCTGTCACCAAAAAGAGGGATTGTGGACTGGAAGAGCAGGGCAACTTCGGCTACAGGCTACCGGATTGGCTTCCGGACGTGCTTCGGACGACAACAACAACAATAATAACAACCAGTGGAAGTGGTGGACGGAGAACCTTCTTAATGCCTTAAATTCAAAGACGTATTCCACTGTATATATATATATATATATATATATATATATATATATATATATATATATATATATATATATATATATATATATATATATATATATATATAGTACCTTGTGATTTTTTTTCTTTACTAGAAACGAAACTTATCCTTTACAGTGTTTCGAAAATACCTTTTGTGACAGGTGAGGGAGCCAATCATGCACCCGCTTGATGTAGTGCTGCTTTCGGGTAACTCTTCACTGAGTGAACAGTCAAATGGGTTTCTGTTACACCAGGAAATCATTTACTACTCTGGCCTGTAACCATATAACCAAGTAACTTATGGTGGTCTAGTGGGAAAAGGCTCTCCAGCCGGATGAAGCTTGTTAAGGTATTCATCTAAGAGTGGGTTAGGGTTTATTGAACATATAATGGCACTCAGGGGTGAGTGAGGGTGGTCATCCTTGTCTTAAATGTCAGGAGTGATTAACCAAGCTCTGGACTCGTACACTCCTTATGGGACAAAAAAGGACTGGATGATGCGGATCAATAAAACCGTCAATAACCCCCTTCAGTACAAACGGTGTTCTATACCTGAAAAACCTGTCTGGAGGAAACATGAATAAGTTAATTGTTCGAGCGAGCGAAGGGAGCAAGAACACTAAGTTTAGTCACAGTTTGGACCCCAGATGTATGTACCTGAGCGAATGATGTATAGCATCAGCTAGAAATGGGGGGGGGGAGGGGGAGGGAGGAAAACTGTAGTACAGTAGCGAACTATCTTGGATAGCTCAGCCAGTTTTGAAGTTACAAGATAGACACCAATTTGGAAATCGCATAAAAATCTTCAACTATTTTAATTTCATAGACAACTCGTTATTCCCAGTAGTTTTTCCGCAAATCGAGGAAACGATTTTTTCTAAGGCAGAATAGCGTCACAGCCGGCTGTGCAAGAAAGTTGCGTGAGCAGAGCAGCAGTATTTTCCGACGATTGCTGAGAGCAACCAGGTTTTGCCTTATCAAAATAATAATACCATCTGTTTGGCTTTTTTTTTTTTTTTTTTTTAATTTTGACTGTATCCAAGTCAGACTAATACATTACCCTGATCGACGAAAGAAACTCTGAATTTCTGATTCGAATCGGAGCGCACCAAGAGATTTGGTGAAAGTAATTTTTGTGAATGAACAGAAAGCAAATTCAATATTAACCTGCTAATTCCAAGCCCCAGACCTAAAATTAATACAAGAGGAGTATTGGTTTTAGGAAGTGTGAGGGAATATTTTTGGTGTAATCTAAAAAGTTCTTGTAGGAATTTTCAGGTCAGGAAATCAAAGGATGATGAGCCACATGAGACAATATTCAGCACTGTCTGAATTGCTCGCTCGCTCGCTCGAACACGTTCCCTCCTTTCAGTGTGGACGCCTATTACATGTTAAATTAATAAATAAGAAAACAAATAACTTACAGTAAAATAAAACACCTCAGCAAAGGAACACCTCCCAAATAATAGATATTTCTGTTCCTACCACCCTCCCTCCCTCCCTCTCTCCTTCCCTCCCTCCCTCCTTCCCTCCCTCTCTCCTTCCCTCCCTCCCTCCTTCATTCCGTTTCCTCATTTTTACCAGTCCCAGCCCCGGAGGGGCTCGGAGACGGGTATTGTTTTCTCTCGGTTTGTGTGATTGTTTACTTGTTTTTGTTTGTTTGTCTGTCTGTCTGTCTGTTAGCAATTTCACCCGAAAATAACTGGTGCGATTTTGACTGATATTACGGGGATGATGGGCTACGGCCTTTGATCACCTGATTAAATTTTGGACAAAACTCGGACAATGCCCAGGCTGTAAGCCCAATAACTGTGATTTTAAAATATAATAAAAAAAAGGGATGGGTAAAAATCGTTTTCTCGCCATAACGCCTTTGTCATATCGACATGAAACCAGAACCAAAAGGTGCATCTTTCAAATCTTCACCCTATAATATGCCTCATTTCATCAAGGAGGTCGCCTCCCCGGCTAGCAGTAGGGGAGTCAATGTCAGGTGGGTTGGGCCTAAAATTTCAGATGGGCCTAAAATCGTCAATTTTATCCGATTTACTCCAAATTTGATGTGACATACTTGACTAGATAACCTGTTGTGTTTATACGTCAGCACTAAAATGACAGCCGGGGACGGGTTTGCTGTGCCTTGGCATTGCTTCTTGTCCACTTCGTATTTTTTCCGCCTCAGATTCTTTCTCTCCCATCCCATCTTTTATGCATCACATTTCCAATTATAAATCCTGATATGTTTCTTTTTCCTATCACTCTCCCTTTTCATTTTCTTCCACCGTCTCTTCCTTCTTCCCTTTCCCTCCCTCATTCCCTACCTTCTTTACCTGCCCCAGTCCTATACCCCTCTCTGCCGGTCTGTCTGTCTGTCTGTCTGGTTGTCTGTCAATCTGTCTATGTGTCTGTCTGTCTGTCTGTCTGTTTATCTGTCTCTCTATCTGTCTGTCTGTCTGTCTGTCTCTCTCTCTCTCTCTCTCTCTCTCTCTCTCTCTCTCTCTCCTGGTGGCTGCGTGA
>NC_136991.1:26016492-26081492 GCF_032717465.1 Coenobita brevimanus | reverse complement strand
CCCAGAATTGGTCAACTCGGCAACTGTCTTCCCCCTTGCCTACGACGTCGTCTTTTAAAAGCATGGATTTTGAAATGAACGTATCTTAATCTTAGATATCCCTTGGTCGATTTTTTTTTTTTTTGTGAGACAAGTTATGCATGTCTCCATCATTGTTTTTTTTCCTTTAAAAGAAAATGTACTTACATATGCAGAAACATATAACTCTAATTGTAGGCACGCATCCTCAAAAATACGCATACGCGACATGCACGTACACATAGTCTGTACCCCCACTCTCCCGCACATAAACACACACACACACACACACACACACACACACACACACACACACACACACACACACACACTCATAATCCCCAGGCCACACACGCATGCACGCCCACTCCCCTAATCCCTCCCTGTCACTCCTCCCTCCAGTTTTTCTCTCTCCGTCTCCCTTCCCTTCGCTCTTTCTCTAATCCCTCCCACTCTCACTCACTTACTCGTTCACTCACTCACTCACTCACTCATCGTCATTTCCTTTCTTATCATTCACACTTAATTCGATCACACACTCACTTTACTGTTCAGTCCTGTCCCTCCATATCTAAAACTCTCGCTCATTAACTCATACAGTCTCTCTTACTCATCCAGTCATTACTCTTATCCCTCCCTCTTTTCTCTACTATTTTCCCCTCACCCTCTTTCTCATTTCCTTATCACTCACCCTCCCATCCATCAACCCACCCATCCTTACTCGCCCGCTTATGAACTCACTATCATTTTCACTCACTCGTACTCACATGTTCACTCACACACTCACACATTAACCCAGTTCGTTATTTTCTCATTCACTTGCTTTCTGTTTTTTTTTTCCCCGTCAAGTCATTTTCTTCCTTCCTTCCTCAACCTCTAATTCACTAGCAGTTTTCACTCATTCTCTTATTCACTCACTCACTCACTCACTCACTCACTCGCTCCTCTTTCTCCCAGAATAGTTAACTCATTTCTTCATCATTCATTCACTCACTCTCTCACTTCTTAAACACCATCTTTCCTTTGTTTTTAAATTATTTGCTCGCTCACTCTCTCTTCTTCTTTTCCTCCTTTCTTCCGTCTCACCTTTCTTTCCTTCCGCATCCTTCTATTCAATTCCTTTCTCTTCTCCACTTCTGTCTTCTAAAGCAATCTCTTTCTTCTTTTCTATTTATCCATTTCTTTTACTCCCAACATCGTTCATTATCATCCTTTATTTCCTCATTTTTAATCTCTCTCTCCTCCTTCCTTTATTTATCATTCCATTGCACTCCTAATTCCTCTCTTTCTGCATTTTACATATGCCCTCCACCCCAGCCTCTCTTCTGCTTCTCTCGTCTCTCTGTATCAACCATTCTTCCTCATAAATTATTGACTCCCCCACTCAACCATCCTTTATATTTTTTCCATCTTATTTCATATTTATAGTGTCCACACAATGGTGGAGACTAGTGTTATCTTCAGTTTCTTTGTTTCTTCTCTTCCTCCTTCTCCTCCTCCTTTTCCTCCTCCTCCTCCTCCTCCTCCGCATCATCATCATCATCATCGTCATCATCATCATCATCATCATCATCATCATCCTTCCTTCTGTCTTTTTTCCTTTCATTTCAAGCACTGTTTTCATTTAATGCCGTTCCTCTATTTCTTCACCAATTCCTTTAAAACGTGGTATAATTGCTCTTTGCGCAAATACCCTTCGAGAACCTCTTTAGTGTTTGGTTTGATGCCTATTGAAGGGTATTATGTGGCTCAAGGTTAAACCATTCATACATTCCTAGTGAAAAGGGGAAACATGAATCCATATGTTCATCATGTTTAGGGAGGAAGGATCTATTGTAGCTGTGAGTAGACCATCCTGCATTCCCTTCAACATATAGAAATCTGAAATTCTTATGCACTTCCTCCCTGAACCCTTCATTTTTCTCCCTTTTCCCTCTTTTGCGCAATGGATGAGTGGCTAACTATAGGTAAAATCGTTGACGGATCACGACTCTATCAAGGACTGGATTGTGAAAAGACGATCTGCCGATATGCCAAATATTATCGCGATTGTTAATTATTAGTGCCCTGGTGGTGCCATCTGCCTGTTCGTACGAGTTCTAATTGACTCTGGGGAATTCCCTGCTTACACACACACACACACACACACACACACACACACACGGTGGACAAAAGTAGTTGAGGAAATAGAACAAAAGGAGTCTAGCATAACTCCTATACACTAAAACTAGGCCAACAGCAACAGGTAAATGCATCACTCTATCATTCTATCCTTCCAAGATCTCTCTCTCTCTCTCTCTATTACATTATTATGAAAATAAGAGAAAACAACCTCATTCCGCCTGGCACTGGACCTTAACTGTTTTGGTGTGGACAACTGGATTCGATAGATGACGGACTAAATTCAGCAACCAGGCCAGGCTTACTCGTATTTACAGTTTACCCCAGCCGCTTTTCTTCTTTCCTATTTTAGATTATTGGTAGTGAATCATCTCCAGGAACCACTTTATTTCAATTTGCTCTGTACTATGCCACCCTCCCAGATGGTTTTTCTCCATGACTGTAAATTTGTTTCATATTATCCTTCCATATTTTCCTCTGTATTTACCCCATACTCCACATATATCTGATCTGTATATTTTTTGTCAAGTTCTCATCCTCCATTCTCTCGGCATGATCATACCACTTTTACACACTTTTGTCTGTTCTGTCCACCATACTACGTCAGCTTTCAAACCCCTTTCGTACAGTATCATTTCTCACACTGCCAAACCAACTTACTCTAAATATAGACCTTAAACACTTCATATTGCAACACCTTCACCCTTTTCCGGCCTATAGCACTCATGACCTATGCTTCGCACACATACAGCACAGTTGACATCACCATCTTCTCATGCATACACTTTTTCTCTTCTACAGACACTGTTGTTTTCTTCCACACGATCCTTACAGCATCTTCTATTCTTGGCTTTAATTAGGTCCCTGAGTTTCAACTACTATGTCTGCCCACAAATACCTAAAGCATTTCGCCTCTTGCCAATATGCCCCATTCATATTTACTCTCACATCGTTGCTCTGTGTCACTAGTGTATCTCATCATCGTGTTCTGCCTTCTCATCTATCATCAGTTTCATCCTCTCATAAGCTCTCCAGAGACAGATACTAATTTTTCAATCATAACCACGGAGTCTGGGACCTATGCTGTATTACCCGCAGCAATAATTGATTTACTTCCCGTCTCCTTTTCTCCTGTCATCCCTTAATTTGCCAATTCTTTCACGCATCCTGACAAATCTACCTATACCACCACTTCCAATAACAGAATGAATACCTCCCTGTAATACCTAAGGTGCCACTGTTCCTCATTAGCAGGGTTTTCTGTCTAGTACTTATCCATTACGAGATTTATACTGTACATCAAAAATTCAAGGATTCCATTATTTTGTCAAACTTGCCTTTATACAGCTGCATAAGACATGCATTATGCCATTTATTGTGTACCTCACTATTATCCAAACATACATTAAGTGCTTAAGTAACCACTCAGCAACGTTTTTCCCACCTTTTAAAGCACTTTTTTGCAATCCTAGTAATACTACTGGCTTCACACTTTTCATTTTCCACAATGCTTTCTCTCCCTACTTTCTCCCTACGTTATCACACTCAGCGACATCTTCACCATGCAGATCTGTACCAAGCAGGTTTTCCACCATAGCCACTCAGTCATCACTTACTTTCAAATTTCTTAGAATCTTCATGTATTTCTTACCTCATCTGAATCAGTTAATAGATCTTCTTACTTCCCCCTTACTACATGATTCATTTCTCCTTTCGTTCTCTAAACATTACACAACCCTGTATCCTGAAAAAAAAAAAAAAAATCTGCTGATCTGATATAAAGTATTGATCTTACATTTTTTTGAAGGTGCTGATTAAGAAATAGTCAGAATTAGCACAGACTGTCAGCTGATATCGCAAAACTCAAGTAAAAAAAAGTAATGGATTTTTTTTTAATGCAGTACTGCTATGGAGTGATTTTTCTTTGATTTACGGAAGTAAGTAATGTCGACACAATCTCCTTGCTAGCACCACCAGTAGTCGGCCAACATGTTTGTGTCCTACCTCCCTTGATACCTTTTTTTTTTTTTTTAATTGTTTTTCTCTCCTGATGGAACCTCTCTCCCGTTCTTCACTTACTGCTCCAAGGCTTTAAGGAAAAAAGTCTACATGACTATGTAGGAAGTAAACTTTGACACCCATTACGCACCCTAGCTTCTGGACGATCCTGAGTAAAGTTTCAACAAGATGATTATAATTTTCAGTCTTAGAAGATTCAAGAAAATCTGGTCCAACTGCTGCAAATGCATTCCATGCATTTCTTTCTCCTGTTTTCACTGAGTTCTGGAAATGCCGGTCTTCCATCACGAGTCTTATATGAAGGGTCATAACATTTACCGGTTTTCAGTTTTTAATCTGTATAGCAGGAGAATTTTGAACACAGATATTTAAAACATATTCGTACTTTATCCAAATCACTGAGATGATTTCGCAGTTCCCTGCAGACTAGTGGAATTTTTCTTTTTCCTTTAGTCCATTGTCTCATATTTTCAACATACAGTAAGGTCGGCAGACTGAATGTGGGGTCCAAGTTTTTTCTTGACCACCCAGTTTCAATCCAAAATATTTGTGATATGCTTTTCTAACAAAGTCTAATATTTGGGGTCCACTGTTCTGGTACAGCAAAACATCTGCAGATGCTGCAAAAGGTATCTAGGTCAAGTTTACACTTTCTTCTGTTCGGATGTCTGTTCCGATGTCTTCTTACTTTAGTCTGTTCAGACATCTTCTGGCGTTCCTGATTTAGCTAGCTGTACCTGCCTGTTGTGAGAATTGTCAGTGAGTTTGGTGACCTGTAATAATGTTGTAATAGTGTGCTGAACTGACCAGTGATAATGGTGTGCTTGTGTGCTGTAGTGACCTGTGGTAATGTTGTGCTGCTGTGCTCTAGTATTACAGTTGAGTGTTGAACGTGCTAAAAGCTAATGCAGTTGTGTTGTGATTATGTATTCCTGTGTTTTTAGTGTGTTAAATATATTCGTGAACTGAATTACCTTTGTATGATTTCTGTACGTGATTGCTTCCTTTATGGTGAGTTGTTTCCCTGCTGCAAGTTTGAGAAGGACTACCCTGAGTTAAATGAAGAACTTCTCAAATCAAAATAGGAGGTACAGGTTCTCAGGCAGGAGAAGGCACAAATGAAGGAATTGTTGGAGTAGATGTTGGAGGAGACAGAGAAAAAGGCTGAAGGTTAGACTCTTGTTCACAAGGGAGCAACAAAGTTCATCCTTAAGAAACAGGTGGAGACAAATACCATAAATGCATTCGACACATTACGTGACGAATGTGAAGGGAAAGCAGAGAGGGAAGTAGAGGAGGAGAACAGTGCAAGTACTTCCCGTAGGAATCCTGAGATCAAGAAAGGTACGAAAAATGTTGTCATTGTTGGAAACTCGCAGCAATTTTTAACCACACACTAAACACGTGTCTTCCGGGGGCCAGGTTGGGTAATGTGTTAGGAAAAATTGCAAATGTCATGAAGGATAGTGGAGATAAAGCCACTGTCTGCCTCAGTGTAGAA
Source organism: Coenobita brevimanus (assembly GCF_032717465.1). Classification (NCBI taxonomy): domain Eukaryota; kingdom Metazoa; phylum Arthropoda; class Malacostraca; order Decapoda; family Coenobitidae; genus Coenobita; species Coenobita brevimanus. The sequence continues at coordinate 26,075,833 of NC_136991.1, read as the reverse complement.
GGCAACGATAATGTTGGAGAAGGTTAGGGAGATGGGAGAGACCCCTGTAGAACTCGGTGTTTTGCCTAGGAGTGGGGTTTGGAGGGAATGGTTGAGCAGGGCAATAGGTTTTAATAGCTGCCTTGAAGGGTATTGCAAAGTTACGGCAATACCTTTCATAGCCAGCTGAGATTGGTTTTATGGATGGGGTGCCATATATTTTTTTTTTTTTTTTTTTTTTTTTTTATGTGTCCGACTCTGGGCATAGGCTTCACAGCCTGCTCGCAAGGCCCAGTAGTCCTCCTACATACCATACACCTCTACATGTCACCACTTCGGCGCTAACACCCACCGTCCGTATTGAATACATGCTAGGGCTGTCTCATACAGGACTGGTGTATTGGTATTAGCGGGGGTATTTTAATGACATGTCGGCGGGTCATCTGGTAGATCAGGAAAGTCTGCTTTTTTTTATGAAATTCAAATCCTTAAACTGTTCCCTGCCCCAGCCGGGATTCGAACTTGGGTCCGTCAGGACTGCAGGCCGCCTCTCTACCGATTCAGCCACCGCCAGAGAGTTACTGTTTTAGCTAGAACGATAGATAGGGAGTTAGAGTTTTTTGTTTCCGAGGTTGAGAGTTAGATGTACAGGAAATTGTAACAATTCCACTCAGAAATCATTATCATCAGATTTGGATAGATGCATCGAGACTTGCAAAAGTAAGAACAATAGTTAACAATGAGTGTAGATACATTCACTCAGGTACCTCAAAATGTGCAGGCGATGATAGTGGACAGAACAAACGATGATAGAGGAACGAGAAGTGATAATGGTAAAAAATTGTTATGCTAGTAATGAGTTTCCCAGTTATTAACAAAAACAAAAACTAAAAAAAAGAAGTAAATTCCAAAGTAGAGATATAACTAGTCGTAATAATAAGGTAGTGTACTACACAAACAGCAGTGTATGTAATAAAATAGACGAAATGAAGGCTTTAATTTGTACAGGTAAAATAGATATTCCCGTTATTAGTGAAACTTGGATGAATACAGACATTCGAGAATTTTTAGCAGAATATCAGAAAAATGGCTATAATATTTTTGTGTCAAATTGTCTGGGAAAGGGGGGTGGGGTAGTTATTTATGTAGGGATTCATTAAATTGTTACAATAAAGCCGACACTAAAGTAAAGAGGGACACAGAAATTGTTTGGGTTGAAATTAGTAACGACAGGGAGAAATTAGACATAGGAGCTATTTACAGATCTCCAAAATTAAGTAGAGCAAAGAGTAAATGCCTTTGGGAGGAAATTAGGAAAGCGTCACAGTTCAACTTAGCAATAATTGTAGGGGATCTTAACTTGCCAAGGATAGATTGGCGAATCAGACAGGGGATGCAAGGTCTGAGGAATTTCTAAAGGTACTGTAGAACAGGACAATTTCCTTTATCAGAATATCAGGGAACCCACCAGAGGTAATAATGTACTAGATTTGGATTTATCTAATAAAGAAATCATCATTAGTGATATAGAAGTTGGTGGACGACTTTGTAATAGCGATGATGAAGAATTAGCTTCAGATTTATTTGGGATGTCTGTTCTACTGAAAACCCCTCAACTATTCCTGATTTTCGTCTAGGAGATTTTGATGGAGTAAGAGCTTATTATAAAACCGCATTCCAAGGGAAGACTAGTTACTTTAGGGAGAATCTGGTCACTGGGAAACCCCCGGTCATAGGTGAGGGGCAGGAAATGGGTGGGAGTGGAGACCAGGTCACTTGGGAAGCTCAGGTCATAGGTGAGGGACAGGATATAGGTGGGAGTGTAGTTCAGGTGATGGAGATTAACTCAGGTCAGGTAAGCAACCGTTAGGTCAGCAAAAAATATTCTGAGTAGCCTGAGTTAGTAAATAAAACAAGTGCTCGTGGGCCTTTCGGGCCCCTCGCACTTGCTCCTGCAGAGGGCTCTCGCGCTGCTGTTGCTATGGGCAAAAAATTCTACGGAGATCCTATGCCGGGCGCCGAAAGCATCGTTTTTTGTTAAAAATGTGATCGCTCATTAAATATAGTAAAAGTTTTTCAATCGTGATGGGACCAAGTTTTTTCACATCAGCGAATTTTTTGCGATTTTTGTGCCAATTTTGGTGCGATTTGAATGTGTAGTTTCGGCTGCCAAAACACACACACACACACACACACACACACACACACACACACGCACGCACGCAAGCACGCACGCACGCACACACACACACACACACACACACACACACACACACACACACACACACACGCGCACACACACACACACACACACACACACACACACACACACACACACACACACACACACACACACACACACACACACGGCTACTGCTATAGTATATTAGATACAAAGAGACCAAAATAGATATATCCCTTCAAAACGGTTTGGAACGAATAATTCAAAACAAAGATGGTTAAACAACAGATTAAAATCTCACATAGGCCAAAGGACAGGAATATATAAAAACATAAAAAGTGGAGAGGAACACTTACGTAACTGGTACGCGATTTTGAATAGGGATGTAAAGAGGGAGATATGGAAAGCAAAGCGAGGTTATGATATTAAGGTTGCTAGTGAATTGAAAGAAAACCTCAAGGGTTTTTACCAAATGAACCGCACGAAAAATAAAGATAAGAGGACCATTCGAAACAGAATCATGTAACATTACCAGTGAAGTTAAAAAAGTGTTGTCTATCCTAAATGATTATTTCGTATCAATATTTATCAAGGAAAATCTAGACCTGGTCCTTCAAACAATAAATATTTACTATGATATTACGGACAATATTCTTAGCACAATAACCGTTAGTTAGTAGGAACTATTGAAAGAAACTGATAAGTTAAAACCTCAAAAATCGCCAGGTCAGAACGATAAAAATGCAACCATTATAAGGGAAACCAAAGAGTTATGTCATCCACTTTTGATGTTATTTAATGGTTCTTTAAATTCAGGAGAAGTTCCAGAGGCGTGGTAGACCGCAAATATAGTGTCCACTTTTAAAATGTTTGATAAAGCAGTTGCGTCGAATTATCATCCGATAAATCTCATGTCAATAGTAGGACAAATGCTAGATTAAATTTTGGGAAATAAAATCAGGGAAAACTTAGAAAGACGTATTCTAGTAAATGAAAGTCAGCACGGATATATGCAAGGACGATCCTGCCTCACAAACTTGTTGTCATTCTTCTCGAAGGTCTATGAGGCGGTAGACAGTAATAAAGCTTATGATATTATTTATCTGGATTTTAGTGAAGCTTTTCATAGGGTCCCACACGAGATGCTGGTTAGAAAGGCTCAAGCACACGGTATAGACGGAGATATCTTAAAATGGATAGAATCCTGACTGAAGGGACGAAAGCAGAAATTATTAATAAATGGAACTATGTAGGACTGGGGATCAGTACTCTGTCCCTTATTATTATTTATATATATGAATTATCTAAACTTAGGAATCACTAGCAGTATCAGCAAATTTGCCGATGACGCAAAAATATGGCGTATCATTAATTCGACTGACGATAGCCTTAACTTACGAAAGGACCTCGATATATTGTTCAAATGGTCTAAAAATTGCGAAATGGTATTTAACGCCCCAAAATGTAAAGTACTTAACGTAAGCAAAACCACTGGACAGACTACATACAACTAAGATAACAAAGAAATTAGTATATCGTAATGCGAGACAGATCTGGGAATTATGGTTAGTATCGACCTCAAACCAAGGCAACAGTGCATTAATGGGAGAAATAAAGAAATCTGGCTGCTACGATTTGTTTCACGAAGCGTGAGCAACAGAACACCTAAAATAATACTACAGCTTTATATAGCATTAGTAAGGTCACATTTAGGCTACACCGTGCAATTTTGGTGTCCGTACTATAGAATGGATATAAATTCCTTATGAAATATACAGAGAAGCATGACAAAAATGGTACATGATTAACGGAACCTTTCATAAGGAGACAGACTAAAAAGACTAAATCTGCACTCACAAGAAACGCGTAGATTAAGGGGATACTTAACTGACATGTTTAAGTGGATGAAAGGAATAAAATAATAAGGGAGATACTGGCAAGGTACTTAAAGTGAGCATACAGGATAGAACTAGAAGTAATGGTTTCAGACTAGATAAATTCCGTTTTAGTAAGGAAATAGGTAGAAACTGGTTTGACAATAGAGAAGTAGACGAATAGAATAAGCGACCTAGTAATGTCGTTGCTGCCCCTTCCACTGAGAATTTCAAGCATAGGTTAGATAAGCTTATGGCATTTAAGGGGTGGGTATACCAGTACCGATTCATTCTTTTTCCTTTTCAGGTTACACTATGATAGTCTCTTTTTCTCCCTTCGCACTTTCCTATAAAATGTCCAAGACAGTTTTTCAGTACCTGCTTGGTGTTCCTTCTGACTTTTTCCTGCCTACTTCAGCTGGAGGGTTTGGAGGGTGGGGGAGAGCCTTCTTTTTTGCTATCCTTTTCTCATTCTAGTAGTTCAGTGACTTCTAGGAGCTGCCTAACATGGGCCAACCTACCTACTGCAGTTATCCTCTCTTCGTATGTTCTTATGTTCTATTGGCTGCAATAATTACAGCCTGCGAATGAAACACAAATAAGCAATACAATAACATGGAGTGAGTTGAGCAACTACAGGAGCTCACAAAGCCTCACAGTGGTTAATGAAATTAATAAAAGTAACTGATTATAACAAATATATATGATATATATAAATAAAGAGTAGCCAAAGAGATAATATAGAAATAACATAAATAGGTAATAGAAATGATAATGAGCATATATGAGAATTATGCAACGTAAGTGTTTTCGCGATAAAATATAACATCCTATTTTGTGGATAAACGTGACGTGCTAGGTACACTAAAAACGGAAGTCATTTCCAGGTCAGCAGCCTCTAATTACCTTAAAATAAGCGTTATTTGTTAGTCAGCAATATTGATGCAGAGGTGTGCTATTCATTCTTTCCAGGACAGTTTCTTGGTCTCCTGGAAAATTTCTAGATATTCTTTCACTCTATCATTTGTTCTTCTATTCAGCCTTGTTACAGTTCTCTTGATTTCTTATCGCTTCATCCTGTACTGCTCCAAATTCATTTCTTGCTTACTGTATACTGTTCTCTCTCTCTCTCTCTCTCTCTCTCTCTCTCTCTCTCTCTCTCTCTCTCTGTATGTATGTATATAGATAGATAGATAGATACATTTCCAGGTCTTTGACCACATCACACTTTCTCCTTTTCTCTCCCCTCACCGTCTTTGTACATAGCATCACTTCCTTGATGCTCTTTCATTTTTACTCTACCATATATCTTTCGCTCAAAATCAGTCGTTCATTATTCAGTCCTGATGCTTAAGCATATACATGATACTTGAAGGCTAATTCACTTTCACCATTCCTTTACATTCAGCTGAATACTACTACAATCCCTCTTTCGTCAGCACCGCAGACATTTACGTTGGTGTTACTTCTTCATTCTCCCGCTACTTTCTCCCCATTACATTCACAATGATATCTTTTCACTTTCCTTTCATGTTCGTGTCCTCGAAACTATTACAATCAGTTTCCTTCTCATAAAACTAATCACTTTATCTCGCATCTCTTACCATCATCATTATATCCACGCATACTCAAGCACCCCAATCGAAGCCTTCAAGAACTCACCACCTGGCTCGCTCTCTTGCCTTCATCGTCTCTGTAAGTTTCACTGCAGGGAGGGGAAAGTTTCAGTCTTACAGCTCCCTCCCTTTGTAGTCGACTCTTTGACACACAGGGTATACCTTCTTATTATTCTCTTGCTTTTTCAACGAGAAATGTATACAAATATATATAAATGAACTTAAATGCATCCATACATTCATACTTACATACCACTCCTTCATTCTATTTCTCCTTATATATTCCTTCACATATATAACCCCCTCTACTGGCTCCCTCTCTCCCGCCCTGCCCACCCTGCCACACCTCTCAGCAAACTAACACGCACTCAAAAACAGTGATCTCTTACACTGCTTAGCTAAATCCATGTAACAGTGATTAATTTAATGTATTCCCTGGGGTTATTTTTAGCACTCCCGACAAAGGCTTCCTAGATTTAAAAAAAAAAAAAAGTGCTCAAGGATATCCAGTGAAAGTGTCGGTGTAAGTTCGAAACTGGATGACTGGAGGAGGGGAGAAATGGAAAAAGAGAACGTTGATGAATGAATTGAGAGAGAGAGAGAGAGAGAGAGAGATTAACTCTATATATACCTTGCCCTAGGGTAAAATCTTGTGTCCTCTCTCTCTCTCTCTCTCTCTCTCTCTCTCTCTCTCTCTCTCTCTCTCTCATTTATTTGATGCAAATGGGTGTAGACTAGTGTATAAGTGCATTATTTTGCACATATTTCTTTATTAGCTGCTTCTAAAAGTTGGGATAATGAATTCGAATGGAAGGGTTGATGAAAGTAAATTTAATTCAAGAAAGGAAATAATGGCAAACTTGGAAAAATCAGTCTCTTCAGTCCAATAACGTATTTCTTCAGTTCACTCTCCCTAATACCAGCTGATGTTCTTCCACTCGAGAATGGTCTTTGTACTAAAGGGTTTGATGAAGACTTTGTCTAACCTAGTTCGAAACGTGTTTCCAAAACCGAGTGAAAGCCTCCGAAAGGTGCTTTGTAGTTGTTGTTGATCAACACCAGTTTATCCGACCAAGCAGAGCCCTCAACAACAGGTAAGCAACCGCCCCTGAAGGACCATCTCTGGCAATGAACAGATGTACCCTTGTGGTCGACAGCGCCTTGCTATAGCAAGGCACGGAGATAAGTGTTCCTGACTGGATGATACATTTATGTACCTCCACTCAAACAACAGAGGCTCCACTTTACCCCGGGTCTGGGTTATATAGTTATCGCCCAGCACAGTAAACGGTTTCCTGGGTTGCAGGAAATCATTAGACTAGTCATTCAGTGTAAAGTCCCCTGAAGTGGAAAGAAGACTGACAAAAAGTGGAAGGAAGGAAAGGAAGAAGTAAGAAGAAAGAAGGGCAGACACAGAAATATTGTAGAATAAGAAGGTGAAGGAAGAAGTGCGCAGCACCAAATCAGGTGAGAGGATGATGGCTGCCACTACGTACCACTATCCAAAAGGAGGAAATAAAAAATAACACTCACACCTTCTATATTAATTGATTAATCCCCTCCCTATGATGACACTTATTTGATACTTTTCGTTTGTTATCAAGATTGTTTTACTGCAGAAAAGGGAGGGCTGCAAACCTAAGGAGTTAAACTCAGCCTTAACCCCTAAAGCTCTGATTATGGCCTTAACCATCATAAAATAGTTGTTCAGGGCAGCTAGGAGGACAGACATAGACCCTGCGTTTACCACCAACGTTTGACGCCCAACCCATTTTCTGTGGTCCCAATTGCATGCTGTATGCATATATCAGTATTAATGGGGTGAACTACATTTCCAGTCTTCCACCTGAATCCGGAAGTGTGGTACAATGATTTCTGATTCCACATAGTCCAATTCACTTGCTGTAGCGAGTGACTTCCTGGCCCCTCCCAAATCTGCCATTGTCCTGCCACCAACTTGTGAAGGGAAGGGATTGAGTGATAGCTCGAGTGGGAGATTTTTATAGAGGGCAGTATCGTCATTACCCAGTGGAGAGGAGACGTCGGAGTTGCCACACAGAGAGTAAAGTGATGTGCCCTGGCCACACTTTATAGCCTCCCAGCCTCCTTCCAATTGCCTTCGTAGTACCTACACATCACTACCATCCACATCGCCCCAGCCTGACACTTCGTGGGTGTGTGTGGAAGTGTAGTAAATACAGTGTAAATTTGTAAAAAAAAAATGGGAGAAAATAAGTGGTATAGAGAAATAAGGATCATTTCAGTGTAAAAAAAAGTATTTATGAAAGGACTGATATTCATTTAGTGAAGTAAGAATGAAAAAAAAAATACAAGCAAGCTACAGAAAATAAGAAGACTACAGTATTGAAAGTAAATGTTATGACAAAAACTGTACAAAGGTTTTGAATCATTTGGTACAGAAAAGTGCCGGAGTGAAAAGAGAATATAATCTTTAGGGACAAGTAACACAATGGTTTTGTGTCATTTGGTATAGAAATAAGTCTTGGAATAAAGGTGAAAATGATCTTTCAGGGCAACTATTGTGCAGTGGTTTTGCTAATGTAGTGAATAACCCTTGATATAAAAAAAACAAGCGGAGTGAAAATGAAAGTGACCTTGCACTATACTTAACTGTTGTGACAAAAAACAATTTAGAATTTATTGTGATTCCCGTAGTGATGTAAGAAATTAGCGAAATAAGTATTATTTACATGTTAAATACTAGAAAATAAACTTCTGTCTGTCTATTTGCCAGACGCCTTAGTCCGTAATGGGTGGCCACAAACTAATCGCCTCCACGTCGCCCTGTCCTCCGCCATTTCATTGCCCTACCCCCAGCTCACACCCCTCTCTCTCATATGCCTCTCCACTCCATCCCTCCACCTTATCCTCGCCCTCCTCTCTCCCCTTCAAACCTCACTCATATACACGCTCCTCATTAGTCTCTCGCTCCCCATCCTCTCCACATGGCCAATCCACCTCAGTGTATTTCTCTTAATGCTTGATATGACATCCACATCCACACCATAATGCTCTTTCATTTCCTCTTTTGTAAGTCTTTCCATTTAACTCCACATGCTCCCCTCAAACAACTCATTTCCACTGCTCTCACCCTTTATTTGTACCCTTCCAAACATGTCCAAGCTTTGCTTCCATACGCTAGAGCTGTTATCACAGTTCTGTCATGCAGTAACTTTGTTACTTCCATACTCACTTCCCTAGTTCTTATCACTGCTTTCAGCGAACCAGCAACCTTTCTTTTCTGTTGTCCTTTTCAAGCACTTCATCCTCCAAACTTCCATCCTTACTGATCACACTACCCAAGTACTTAAATGCACTTACCTTTTCCATATCCTCGTCATCCAACCTCACGGTGCGTTCAGTGACTTCATTTCTCTCGAACAACATAACTTTACCCTTCCCTACATTCACCTTTAGATTCCACTTTTTACACGCTCTCCCAGACTCATTCACCAAGCATTGCAGTTCCCTCTCGCCTTCACTTAACAATACAGTATCATCTGCAAACAACAGAACAGGAAGTTTCCAAACACTGCCCTCTCTCATTAGGGCCGCTCCAACATCCACTGCCCTACCTTGCATCTCTTTTATAACCTCATCCATATACAGACTGGAGAACCATGGAGACATGACACATCCCTGTTTCGATCCAACATTCAGACAGAAAAATTCACTTAGTTCAACATCCACACGCAGTGCAGTCTTAACACCCTCATACATACTCCTCATGGCATTCAGAAGCTTCCCATTTACTCCATATATTCTAGATATTTTCCACATCCCCTGTCTATCCACCTGTCATATGCTTTCTCCATATCTCTGAAGGTCGCATACAACTTCTTTGCCTCCTCTTGAAACTTTTCCATTAAAGACCTAGGGATGATTATCTGATCTACACAACCTCTTCCCTTTCTAAAACCTTCTATTTGTCTCCAGTTGGGGGAGGCGGTGGCTCAGTCGGTAGAGAGGTGGCTTGCAGTCCCAAGGGACCCAGGTTCAAATCCCCGCTGGGGCAGGGAACAGTTTAAGGATTTGAATTTAATTAAATCAGGCTTTACTGATCTACTAGAAGACCCGCCGACATGTCGTAAAAATACCCCCGCTAATACCAATACACCAGTCCTGTATGAGACAGCCCTAGCATGTATTCAATATGGACGGGGGGTGTTAGCGCCGAATTGGTGACACGTAGAGGTGTTGGTATGTAGGAGGACTGCTGGGCCTTGATAGCAGGCTGTGAAGCCTATGCCCAGAGTCGGACACATAAAAAAAAAAAAAAAAAAAAAAAAAAAAAAGTTAACTCCTCTGTTATTTCTCTAACTCTATCAATAAATATCCTGCCATATACTTTTCCTGTTACACTAAGAAGACAAATGACCCTATGGATACCACACGCCTTTTTCTCTCCTTTTCCTTTGTGCAGGAAAATGATTATACTTGACTTCCAATCCTCAGAGACACTGCCTTCCTCCCAGGCCAATCTGCACATCCTCCATATCCATTCTACTACTATCTTATTATCTCTACCCAATCCTTCAGCATCTCATTACACACTTCATCGATTCCTCGGGCTTTCCTCATTTTGATTTTCTTCATTGTTTCCACTACCTTTATCCTACTGATCTCTTCCTCCCCTCTCACCTCCCTCCTTCTCCCAGCCATTCTCCAGCCACTTATATTTGCATTACTTTCATTCTCGACGTTTAACAATTCCTTGACATGTTCTCTCCATCTGCTCATTTTTCTCCCATCTCCGCTATTGATTTACAATTTTTATCTTTCACACTCATCCTAACTTCTTTATCACCCTGTCTAACTCTCTTTACCTCCTTCCAGAACATTTTCTTATATTCCCTCCACTTTACACTCAAATTCCTTCCAAATTCCTCATCCACTCTCTTCTTACCCACTCTTACTAATCTTTCCACCTCTTTCTTCCTCTCTGCATATAACCATCTCTTCCATGCCTCAACTTCCTCTATGCCTCTTCTTCCTATCTACTTACTATATGCTTTCTTCTTTTGCACCACAGTTTCCCTCATCTCATCATTGCACTATGCTGTTCCCTGCACACCCTTTTGCCTTATCTTCACCCAACACACCACCTAACGTGCTGCACAAATATCTTCTGTCAATATTTTGCACACACCTTCCATCTCCCTCATCTGTTCCATATCATACTTACCCAGTCGCTCCTCCACTTCTCTCTTATTGTATGCCTTCTTTCCAACTGCTTGCAAACCTCTGTACCCTCCTTGTATGGACTACTTCCTCCTGTCCTTCTCTCCTTCTGTTCATCCATAGCATTTGTGCTTTGACTTTCACTACCACCATGTGGTAATTTGAAAGTCCACTCCCTCAACCTCTGTATGCTCTTCCATTCATTACATAATTTCTCATCCTCTCATCCACACACACATAATCAATCATTGCCTTCTGTTCATTCAGTTCACCACACACCCTTCTCATCATTTACCTTGTATACCTGTTGAACATTTTGTGCCTACAGTGGGTATTGGTTATCACCAGTATCACCACACGAATATCCACTAGAGCACTGTCATTCTCATCCACTTCTGCAGGCAAACCCCACACACCAACTACTCCATCCACCTTCACATTCTCCACTTTTCCATTCATATCTCCAGTTAGAAACACTCTCTCATTTCTCTCGGACTTTTCCATGCATGCTTCCACATTTGCCTTGAACTCTTCTTCCACGAGCTCCAGTGAGCATTTGTGTCACATGTATAGAAAATAGCCTCATGTGAGTGTGAAAATTATTGTTCACAACAAGTACTGTGTATCATAATGAATAAGCCTTGGTATTTTGCACTGCCACACACTGTGTGACACTCACTCAGGAACAGCTGGAAAAATTGAGAGATGCAATCATGGGGCAATGGCAAGAACAGGTGAAGGCGAGTGTGAACATCTAATGGAGCATAAGGGAGTGCGAGTGAGTGCAAGCTGGGCCGAAACAATCCCGTCTGACCCAGGCCAGTTCATGGCCAGCTCGCCCTAGACACCAATCAGTCAGCTCGTATGGACACAGCTTGCCGTGACCTAAAAAGTTACCTCCATTTCTTGCCTCCTAGCTCCACAGCACCTCCACCTAGATACCTCGGGACACTTGCAATGGAGGGGAGAAGGATTGCTGAGTTTTATGATCTGTAATTTTAGGTTCTAGGTGCTGTAGTTACTGAGCTATGATTGGTAGAGAACAGGCTACTTTTGACAAAGTAACACATAGTGGAAGGGCTCAGCGTGCTAGGCTCCCCAGCTTTATGGGAAAATATAATCACTTCACAATGAGGGGGCTCTCATGAGCTGAGCAAAACCACCTAGTGATGGCAAGAATAACGAAACAGATGTACTCAGGTTAAGGAGGTAAATGTTATAGATTGACTTCTGGAGTCAGATTCAATATATAGTGACATATTAACCCTCCCGTGGTTGAAACAACTTTAGTATTTTATTCCTGATAACAACAAATGTTTGTAGTCATCTGCGCCTCTTGCAGGAGCCCGAGAGTTAATATTGGTACCACTAACCCTCTCATGGTCGGGACACCAGCAAATGCCAGATGATTTCATATCACTGGACATGAGTCAGAGAAGCCTGAGATTGAATACTGGAAGGCTATAGAACCAGTAACCTTATGCTAGCCACGACAACTCTAAAATCTTATTTCAGCTAAAGTATGATGACATTTCAGAACTGTGAGTGAAACATAAAGACGTGAATATGTTTAATGAAAGAATGAATTGCAGTGGATATGTTACTGACATTTTTTCCACTCCACAGAGTGGATGCGATATGGTATTTTTCCTGGATGTTGGAGGAAGCGTTTCTAATGGCATACATTTCCTGGAAACCAAGAGCGTCTGGAGGCACCTCGGGAAAAAAAAATGAATCTTCGCATTAGAGGCTATATCTCAGTCCAGACCAGGTTTTGGTCTGGGTGGGACTCTTCCGCTCCTCACGGATGTGAGGGGAGGGGGCTGACCCTGATGGGGAGCGACTGTTTTACCAAGGAACAAAAAAGGTTGCACAATGGTAGACTTTAACATGGACTGGTTTAATTAAGATGGAACCTGAAAGACTTGTCCATCAGGTGGGGGCGTCCCCCGGGAAGCCCAGACAGCGTTAGTATACACAGCCATTTTTTCCCCATGAAAACGAATTTTGCACAGTAGTAGACTTAAGCCCAGACTAGGTTTTAGGCAGGGTGTGACTCCAATGGCCCTCACAGAGTGGAGTTCCCCCAGACGGGCAACCTCATCAAGTTTGTTTTTAATTTTCCCTTAGGAAAACGACGACTTGCAGAGATACACCTCCCTCCAAATCAGGTTTTAGGTTGGGTGGGACGCCATAGGGTCTCCTTCACACAAGAGTGCGGCCCCTGGGATCTCCTGCTGTGGAGTAGGCTGCACATTTTTGCTGTCTTTGTTAAGAACAATAAGCGTTGTTGCCTGAGACTTGTATAAGGAAATAATAGCCCATGTATTGGGTCGCTGTTGGTAGTTCTGCATTTATGCTTTCCCGCCACTCCTGAGTCTGTATCCCTCCATCCTCCTGAATTATGAAAAATAGGATTTAAGTGATGATGATGATGGTGGTGGTGACAGTCACCATGAAGATGTTATGATGATTATAAGTACACTGTTGTTCAGGGAGAGAGGTTGACAGAAGTGGAGTGTGTTCGATGTTCGGTACTGTTTAGAGTAGTGCGGTATACTAGTACAGCAGAAAAATAGTTGAAAGGGTGAGCGAGATTACGGAGAGGATAGGTTTGCGGATAGTTGTGTGCTTAGAAGTTAGAAGTTGTGTGTGAACCTGACTCTTGCCCTGATAATACAAACGCTCTCTAGGTCTTATAACTCTCTCTCTCTCTCTCTCTCTCTCTCTCTCTCTCTCTCTCTCTATCTATCTATCTATCTATCTATCTATCTCTATCTATCTCTCTCCGGAGTAAAATCGTTTAGCGTTATCTGAAAGAAACCATTAGATTTGTTCCTGCTGTGAAAAGTTAAATGACGGTCATCTTGAGGGATGTAAATATCCGGAATGTGTAAAGTACGGTAAAAACTTAATGACATGGATGATTTACACATGCGTTTTGAGAAGTATATATCCCCATCTGTATGAGGGCGTCACTGTTAAGTTCATCCTTACTATTGTCCAATAATATTCATCTTAACAGAGATCTGTCGAATAGATTAAGGATTTGAATTTCACTAAAATCAGACTTTACTGATCTACCAGAAGACCCGCCAACATGTAAAAATACACCCGCTAATACCAATTCACCAGTCCTGTATGTGATACCCCTAGCATGTACTCAATATGGACGGTGGGCGTTAGCGCCGAAGTGGTGACATGTAGAAGTGTATGATATGTAGGAGGACTGCCGGGCCTTGAAAGCAGGCTGTGAAACCTATGCCTAGAGTCGGACACACAAGAAAAAAAAAAAGTAAAGGTTAGAAAAGTCTCCATTGGCATTTTCATTACGTGACGTTAAAGAGATAATAAATACGTCTGATGAGGGCAAGAACAAAATATAAACGTCGTCATCGTAATGAAATACCTAAGATGTATAAAGTGTGTTTTACATTGCTTAAGTTGGTACAAAATGACTAACAAAAACAGCAGAATGAGCGGATGGGCTTCCACAAGAAAGTGGATTTCAAATGAGGGTACATGACGTCTACTTGGCTTTTCGGTGTGTGAAGTAGGAGGCAAAAGTTAGCTTACACTGCGTCAATTTCACACCAAGGGTATAACCATCACCTTCTCTATGATGCACAACCAAGGAGACTCATCTATGGACAGAAAAAAAAAAAAAAAAAAACATTACTAGGTCTCTGTCAGCTCGGGAATACTGACCAGCAGCGGTAAGCAAGAAATAAGACGTGATATTTTAGGCGAATCTTGTCCTCCACTGTACTTGAATGAAACTATTGCAGAAGTGGAGACAATGGACACTGAGCATGTTTGGAACCAAAGGAAGGCTTGAGACATACATGCCACTGTGTGCGTATGTTGTACTGCATGGAGATGAGAAGGAACAGCTGCAGGGGTTGGTTACACTATTTATATGTGTGTCTGTATGTGTCGAAACTTGAGATTGAAGGTTAGGAAGAACAGTCATAACATTTGATAATGGTTCGGATAATACGTTATCTGTTATTATCATTCCATTATTGGGCGTGAAAATGGGTCATGATGATGATGATGATGATGATGATGATGATGATGATGATGATAATGATGAATGGTGCAGTGTTAAATTGTACTGAACAGTTTATACCTCCTCACTGTAGTGTAGCATTTATTTTACTTTTTTTATTTAGCGATTATTACAATCAGCCGAGGGTAGATATCTTGCAGTTAAGGCTAATGGAGGCCACGGGTATATCTAACATCTCTAGCTCGAAAAGCCTGCTCCAAAGACTAAGTAGGGTAGGATAATGGCAGGTGCTCTAAATGCAGTGATCAAGGATAGGAATGTGACCACAGCAGTAAGGAGGCCCTGGCATGAAAATTTGCTGACTTATGGTATTAAGTTATCAGGAATATGACAGCGCAAGATTTCATGACCTAGAATATTTAATAAAAAAAAATGAGCAGTGTATGTGATTTACTTGGACAGTGAATGCAGAGCTGAGGGGAGATGAACCAATATGAGATTGTACTGAGGTGGTCCGGACGATATATCAATTTCTCTCTCTCTCTCTCTCTCTCTCTCTCTCTCTCTCTCTCTCCGCATTGCACACACGCTTCCTCTCTCCTCATAAACATCCTTATTCGCTCTCTCCTTCTCTTCTCACTGGCTTTCCCTCACATTATGGAGAGAGAAGAAGGGGAGGCAGGAGGAAAAAAAAAGAAGAAGAAGAAGAAGAAGACGAAGAAAGAGGAGGAGGAGGAGGGACGGAAAAAAGGGGATAAGACAGTGAGAAGAAGAGTGGGCTGCTGAAACTTGAACGAATTGGACAGAAATAGTAAAAAGGAAGAGGGACAGAGGGAGGAGAGTAGGACGGGAAAGATGAAAAGAGGGCATTCAGTAGAGAGAGAAGATATATTTGTTAGCCTCCTAAACCCACGAGAATACGATCTAAAAGAATAGCTTAACCTAACCTGGAACTGAGAATAGCATGGGGGAAATGTTTTTATACTTGTCCGTGGAACAAGTCTGCCTTATGATGAAGAAAATCCCCTTTCACAACCAAATGAAGAGGTTAATTGAGACATTTTATGATTCTCACTAAAAGAGTTCCGCCCCTAAGATGTCTAAAGTCGTTATGGTTTAGTAAGAATATGGGTATATTTGAAAGGATGACAAGGTACTAAAGGCTTTAAAAGAAAAAAAAAAAAAATCCTATTACTAAAGTTGAAGAGCTGGAAATGGAGTGTGTGAGAGTATTTATGTTACCTGATTTTAGGTATTACGCTTAGCACGTTTCCGTTCGGAAATAAATAATTTTTACTTCATGATTTTCACAGGATACAACTGCGATAAATCCAAATATTGCTGCAACTTCAGAGAAGCTTGATATATTTTTCACATAAATTTCGGAGCATACATTTAGAATATTCTGCGAGGTCAAAGCATAGTATCAGTTCTCATAATTTTACTCCCAGTGTAAGCTGTGATCAGAAATGAATGCTTTCCGCTTCTCCTTTTGAACGAAATATCCGCAAGTTTTTCGTGTTTTTCACTCCGGAGAGTAGTGAAGCACGGGAAGGTGTGTGTGTGTGTGTGTGTGTGTGTGTGTGTGTGTGTGTGTGTGTGTGTGTGTGTGTGTGTGTGTGTGTGTGTGTGTGTGTGTGTGAGAGAGAGAGAGAGAGAGAGAGAGAGAGAGAGAGAGAGAGAGAGAGAGAGGCTGGAGGGGAGACGGAGCAGCAGCGAAAAGCAGAGAGTAGGTGATGTGGGTAAGGCAGCCAGAAATGGGTAGGACAGGATTGTAGGGTAGCGAAGGGAAGCCTTGTGTGGGGAATACAGCGTAAAGGAAAGGAGAAAATGTGGAGCAAGGATTTATTTGGAATTATGTGGGATGCAGAAGGTAGGTAGAGCTGGCAGGGAGGAATGAGGTTAGACAGAGAGGATAGGTAAGCAGACATAGGAAGTGATGGTTAAGGAGAGGCAACGTTCAGTACGGAGGCGGAGGGTTAGGTAACGAGAATAAGCTTTAGGAAGCAAGTGGCAGAGAAAGGTAGGAAGAAGCAGAGATAGGTAGGGGTGGTAAGAGGTAAGGATAAGTACAGAGAGGTAGGGATAGGTAGGGAGTGACAGGGATAGAAAATAGGAGCCAGGGTTAGGTAAGTGGAGAAAAGGACGGAAAAGAGTATATGTGATAAGCAGGGAGTTGCAGGGGAAGATATACGAGTAGACAGGCAGGGAGAGAGAGGGATAGGCGGGGAAAGATGGGAATAAATTGAGAGAGTTAGGGAAAGGTAGGGAACAGTGGGAGCTACACAGGAATGGAGAGGAAGAGTCAATGTTAGGTAGGGAGGGACAGATATAAGTAGGTAGCAGAAGGTAGTGATAAGCAAGAAGAGAAACTAAAAAGTAGTGTGAGGAAGGTATAGACATGTAAAGGCAGTGATATGTAAAAAGAGGAAGTGATAGGTAAGGAGGAACAGTGATAGGTAAAGAGAGGTAGTGATAGGTAAGAAGAGACAGTAATCGTTAACAAGAGGGAGGGATCGGTAAGGAGAGGCAGCGATAGATAAGGAAAGGAAGGGTCAAGGAAAGAGTGGCAGTGCTAGGTAGAGAGAGGAAAGAATAGGTAAGATAAACAGTACTAGGTGTGATACGCAGAGAGAGAGATTGGGATACGTATGGAGACGCTGAAATCGATAGGCAGAGGCAAGGAGAAGCAGGTATAGATAGGGAGAGAGAGAGAGGGAGAGGCAGGGACAGGTAGAGACAGGTAGAGAAGTAGGAAGTGGCAGAGGTAGGCAGGGAGAAAAGGGACAGTTAGGGACAGATAGAGGGATACGATATAGATAGCGAGAGGAAGGGATAGAAAAGAAAAGAAATGATACGGGGGAAGAGATGCTACGTATTGAGAGAGGAGGCGATAAGTACAGGGAAACTGGAACTGGAAATGGTAAACAAGATAATGACAAGTAATGGACATGATAGAGAGAGAGAGAGAGAGAGAGAGAGAGAGAGAGAGAGAGAGAGAGAGAGAGATCACCAGTCTAGCAACGTGATGGTTGTCAAGGAGACGATCTCTAACTCACACACACATACATACCCCCTTCCCCCCTCCCTCCCTCCCTCCCTCTCTCTCTCTCTCTCTCTCTCTCTCTCTCTCTCTCTCTCTCTCTCTCATTTTTACATTCATACACTCTCAGTTTTATTTGTTCACTTTACTCACCTTTGGAGGCAAACACAGACATAGACAACGATCCACACAAACAAGCACAGTAACGTACACACAAGCACAATCATACACACACATTAACATCACACAAACACTGACGCATACCTACACACACACACACACACACACACACACACACACACACACACACACACACACACACACACACACACACACACATTTCCATCACAGTGTGTTTGATCATAGTGATAGATTTGTATACTAATGGTACTGTAGTGAAGGAATAGTACAAAAGCATGAAAATGAAAGAAAGATAATGATAGCAATAATGTATCGGTAGTAGTGACTGCAGTCCCTGGCTTATCTGAGCTTGAACCCGGTGGATTGCCTGCTGAAATTGTTATACTCCTGCTGTGCAGCATTCTCCTGGGGGACAGAGAGCTGAGGGATGTTTGTCTAACTGGGCAGCAGAGTCGACCGGCTATAATGGTGCCATCGCGAGAAGGCGCCTTCTCCAGCACCCATACTGTAATGCTAAACCGAAATTATGTCAGTATAACAGAATATAGATTAAAAACGCATATCTCTCTATAAAAATATAAATTTCTGTCTAATATGTGTGTGGGGATGGGGGTGTAGCTGGAAACAAACTCGGACCACAACCAGGTGCTCCAGGGCCGCCCGCAAGATGTTTCAGCGAGATTTCTTACCTCCAGCCCTATTGACACCGACAACTGAAAAAGGGACTTGGATCTACAAATCAACGGTTGCGTGTTGTAGCCTGAAAGAAAGTCTGTTCGATGCTTTCCTTCTCAGCTACACGGTCAACATCGGATGATTCGCTGGTCAGTCACTGTATAATTTCAGTCTTCCTTCGAAATTTTCTATCAAAAAATTTTGTATCGTTTTCTGTACATATTAGACCCGCTGTCGATGTAGCTGGATGAGTGTTGTGTATTGTACTACGCGCGCGCCTGCGTGGGTGCGTGCGTACGTGTGTGTGTGTGTGTGTGTGTGTGTGTGTGTGTGTGTGTGTGTGTGTGTGAGAGAGAGAGAGAGAGACAGACAGACAGACAGACAGAGACAGAGAGACAGAGAGAGAGAGAGAGAGAGACTATGTGTGTGTGAGGGGGGGGGGAATAAAACAAACAATTATGATCCAGGGCTGATTTTTAGCCAGGGTCACAAGGCAAGGTCATCTTAGCCAGTTTTGATCGAATTTACTTCAAAGTGGAACGATTGTGGGTCAGTGAAGAACGAAGGAAACAAAGGTCAACGTTACAGGGCAAGATTAGGGTTCAGCCCGTGTATATCTGTTTGTGAACAAAATAACTAATACAGTTTTGATCTGTTTTGAACCTAACGTTGGTGGAAAGGTTAAAGATCAGGTAGGGGGTTGACCTTTTGCTTTTGAGAACAACAGATCAAAAGGCAAGGTTACATGGCAAGGTCATCTTAAAATCTCTACATCTGATTTAAACCAAACTTTATTCGAGGATCCAGGGTAAGGTATCAATGAAAGGATTCGAGTTTGAGAGGATGAATTCCTCGAATTTATGGCAACAGGGCATGGTCTACTATTATGTCTTATAACTCAAGCAGTATTTATTAGATTTAAGGCATCATTCGCTCACTCCCTGTAGTGCTGCCTACGACTTCTTTCACCCTTATCATTCTTTTTCTGTGTCTGCCCTGCCCTCTTCCTATTTTTTCAAATCTTTCCTGTCACTTTTTATTCTTCTTTCCTCTTCATGTTTCATTACGCTGAGTGACAAGCTCAGTAGATTCCTGTAAGCCAGGAAACCATTTACAACGTCGGGTGGTAACCATATAGGTAAACCATCCGTCTTCCCTGCTTGTGAACAAGTAAAACAACTAACTTAAAACTCAAATGGCCACCCTTTACAGGATTTTGACATTTGGCCATAGACAGATAGATAGATAGAAGCCGTACTAAGTGCAAGGGCTGAGGGTTAACCGAGATTGATAAGAATCGACTTTGACAATAAAAGGCCAGAGATAAAATCACAAGACACAACGCAAACGGTTTTCATCCGTTTTGGATCAAACTTGGTGGTTGGGATGAGGGTCAGGTAAGAATGATTTTGATGACAATGGGTTGAAATGAAGTTGTAAATACAAAGTCGAATGCCCGAAGCGAAGGCTGTTTGTAGAGCGCAGGTGTTGCCTTCTGTAAGTTTAGAGAGTGTTTCTTCTTGCCTATCCTATTTTCCAATAATAACACTCTAGAAAAGGACTTTACCTATCACCATGCCAGAAACGATTGAATTGGTGTGTGTGATCTGCATCTCTCTCTCTCTCTCTCTCTCTCTCTCTCTCTCTCTCTCTCTCTCTCTCTCTCTCTCTCTCTCTCTCTCTCTCTCTCTCAGATATTAAATTCTCAATATTGGTTGATTTTCAGTAAAAGTTGAGCGTACGTGCAAGCGGTTAAGCCTTCATATCTACCTACCGTATCTATCTATCTACCTCTCACACAAACGTTAATCTATCTCTGTCTCCTGATACCCAATGCGACTCTGTCTCTGTGTCTCTATCCCTCTGTCGGGTGGGATAGAAGAATCGCACCTGTGTATGTGTATCTCTGTATTGTTGCTTCTGTGTCGCAGTGGGGATCAGGGAAGCGAATATATCTGTGTGTAAGAGACGTCTTTGTCTGTCACCGTGTGTGCTATATTTGGTCTGGATACTGTCCGATTTTGTCCGATAGTCTTTATATTTTTCTGTTTTTCTTCCTGCCATATTTCCATGAAAGGTTCGTATGTGTTGATCTCGTACTTGGCTCTCTGTCATATTTATTCTTATGTCATATTTCTTGGTCTGTTATAAATTTCCGTCTGTCACATTTCTGTTATAATGTCCTCTATCAGTCATACAGAAAGCATATCTAGCCTCTCTGTTACATAGTATTTACATGCCTACGAATCATGGTTGCCTGTCTGTCTGCCACATGTGATTATTTTTATATTTGTCTGTCTTTCAGTTACATTTGTCTGTCCGTCTCATATTTGCCTGTATCCATTATATTTGATTGGAAGTCACGACTGCCTGTTTATACATCAAATTTGCTTCTGCATGTGTCTTATTCTCTTGTCTGTCTCTCAAATTTCCCTGCCTAACTTTAACATTTTCTCTCAGGCTTGTCTGCCTATCACACCTGACTCTCTATCTGCTATATTTGTGTTTGCCAGTTTTCTCTGTCTATCTGTCATGTATGTCTCATATTTGTCCTTTCATCATAATTGTTAGACCATCTGTCAATTTTGTCTGTCTATCCGTCATATGTGACTGTCCATCTCTCACAGTCTCGTGTATGTCACACTTAATCTCAAATTTCCCAATGTCACGTCTGTCGTAACAACCTGTTTGTCATATTCACATGTCTGTCCTATCTGCCAGTCGTCTGTCACACTGGGCTCGTGCACTTGTCACATTCGTCAGCCGCCTGTGATATTCCCTTATCTGCAGTGACTGCTTCTGTGTGTATCTTTCCTCATTATCAACACTAATGTCTGCAAAAACAATTTCTCTTTGATAAAATGCTGCCTTACTTTATTGTTTTGGTATGTCTGCTATGTCTTTCTTTGTCATTCAGTCACATTAGCTAGTCCATCTGTCTACGCCTTTTTCTCTACACCATAAATATTTGCAACAATATATTCTCTTAGATATGATTCCACGTTATAGTTTACCATCCCATTTACACGTCTGTCTGTCTTCGTGTGTCTAGTATTCAACTTACATATCTACAAACATACATTCTCCTTTATCTCTCTCCGACACTAAAGCTTTGTATAAGACACTCATGCTACTCGTCTATGTAAATGCTACCAGTATCTCTATATCTTTATCTAGCCGGAATAAAATAGCTCCCGCTTTCCTTGGACACTTATCACTATACTTCATTAGGTGGGTGTAATGCCAGTCCGGATTATAAAATGGAAGGTTTAAAATAATGCCTCCCAGCTACACGAGTCACTGTGGTGGCAACTCTATTTTGCTGTCTCAGTTTTCCACTTGAATATAACCCGCAGTGATCGTCCTATACAGGGTGGTCCGCAAACAGAGCTCCAATAGCACATCACTTGGCAGTATATTGTGCTGCACAGATGGCTCAGTCTCTTAGTGTGGGGTTGAGTGTGGCAATGGGGGTAAGAAATTAATAAATGATGCGGGATGGACATTGATAACGCTGACTGAGCCGTTCCCGCCACACATGAGAAATCGACTGCAGGTTTGGAAAGGACCGTTACGATACATAGGGACAAGAGGGGATACAAGATGAATCCACCAGTGTAATGGGTCCAAGAACTGAAATGACGTTCCTCCAGCCACAAGCTGGGCGTTACAACCTGTGTTATTGAACACAAACCATAAATGCATGATCTGTGTGGAGATTTTACGTTAACATACTTTTCATTTTTTTATGTGACAATGGACCTTGTTCTAAGGCGCATAGAAGTCTTCTTGGTATCTCATTCTCATCGATTTACTTTGTATATTACGTTTAACTTGTAAGACAATAAGGAAACTCTGTCGATGCTAGGATATATATTATAAATATATATTAATACATAGAGATAGATAGATAGATAGATTCGTATATATATATATATATATATATATATATATATATATATATATATCAATCAATCAATCAGTCAATCTCTCTCTCTCTCTCTCTCTCTCTATATATATATATATATATATATATATATATATATATATATCATCAGCTGTTGAGGTCCACTGCAGGACTGGCTTATCCCTACCCAAGTAGGGATGATACAGCCAATGTATCTCTACCCAGTGTCTTAGGCTGTTTGGTAAAGACTATGTAGGGTGAGAGGTGCTTGTGAATGTTGTAGTGGATTTGGATGTGTGTTTAGTCTGTGAACCAAGTGTAATCGGCCCGCCTTAAGCCGACTGGGTGCAAGCATACTAGTATGCGACACTGGTTCAACCACATTACCCCATATGTCCGCCAAAGTAGTAAGTGGTTTGGTGAATGCTCCCCAAAGCTTTTACAGCTCTGGCGGGAGGCGAACACGCGTCTACCAGTGTGCGAAACACACACTCTACCGCTGTACCAGGTGAACGCTTCCCAAAGTTTTTACAACTCTGATGGGAGGCGAACCCGCGTCCGTCAGCGTGCGAAACACACCCCCTACCACTGTAACACAGAGACTCCATATATATATATATATATATATATATATATTAAATAACAGAATGGAGGAAGGAAAAACAAATGAATAAAAAAAAACAATCCATACACCAGATTACTGGCGTCCTCCGTTCATAAAATATCTGTAACAGTTAGACTTGAACAGCTTGAGTTGAAATTTGGAGGGAAACAACTCTGGGGAAGCGAATTCCAGAGATATGCAGTTCGGGGAATGAAAGAATTCTGATAGGCAGAAGTTCTGCAATATGGCTGAGTGACATTCCAATCATGAGCGCTACCAGATGCCCGTGTAGCACGAAGGAAGGCATGGAGAGGTGGCACCATGGACGCAACTTCGTCTGAGCATTTGCCAAAAAAGTATCTGTAAAATAATGCAAGGGAGGTAACATTCCTTCTTACCTGAAGGGGATGTAGTTTATATGTAATGACAGGGTTGTTAATGATTCTAATAGCTTTGTTCTGAATTTTGTCCAGTTGTCTTAATGCAACCTCTTCACAACCATTCCACAAGGGTGAGCAATAATCAAGCTGAGAACGCACATGACTCTTATAAATTATAGCTAACTGCTAATCGGTGAAGAAGTTACGGACTCTGTACAATAATCCAAGTTTCTTTGAGGCAGTTTTAGCAAGTGATCTGACATGAGAGGTCCAGCTGAGGGCACTGTTAAGTGAGAAACCAAGAATTTCAATACTTTTGGAGATGGGAATATTAGTAACACTGAAGGTAATGTACGAATCTGGCAATATCTGTCTATTAGTAAACTGTATATATTTAGTTTTACTAGCATTAAAAGAGACAAGGTTGTTTTGTCCCCATTCACTGATTGTAGATAGATCTTGATTTATGGAGATGGCTGTACTGAGTTGAGAGGTAGAGATATTAGACTTTGTAAATGGATGTCTGAGTGTGAATGAACTATGTAGTGTTGAGTCATCGGCGTATGAGTGAATGGGATTGTGAGTGACAGATAAGAGATCATTAATATGAACCAGAAATAGGGTTGGCGCCAGAACTGATCCCTGCGGCACGCGGGCGTTAATTGAGTGGAAATTCGAATATACATCATCTACTTTTACTCTTATTTTCCTGTCACTAAGATATGAAGAAATCAAAGGAACAAAAGACGTTAGTCCATAGCAAGGGAGTTTGGACAGCAGGGAACGGTGCCATACTCTGTCGAAAGCTTTAGAGATATCAAGAGCTACTGCATGAGTTTCGCCAAATAGATCAATTGATTGATGGATGGTATGAGTTAAGAGACTGAGTATGTCAATGGTGGATCTTTCGTGGCAAAAACCATATTGTCTATCACTAATTAAGTTGTTGGATTCAAGATGTTTAACAATGTGCTTATTAATTAAAGTTTCAAATATCTTACCAAGAGAAGATGTGACAGCTATTGGTCTGTAATCGGAGGGGTCAGACGAACTTCCTTTCTTCGGAATTGGGTGGATAATGGCTTCTTTTCATGAATTTGGGAATAAAGAAGTACGTATGGATTGTCTGAATAAGTTAGCTAGGACACCGGCAAGTTCAAAGGAACACTTTTTCAAAACAATTGGTGGAATTCCGTCTGGGCTTGGAGCTTTGTTGGTAGGTAAATTGTCTAGGATGGATTTTACGTATCTTGCCAGTATTTTAAGTGGGGCAATTTTGGGAAAATCAAGTTCCAGTACTGGGACATTCTGGTTGGTATCGTCTATGGTAGAGTTTCTGGCAAAGGTACTGGCAAAGATATCTGCTTTCCCATGCGGGTCATTTGTAATGTTGCCATCTGAAGATTATAGTGGGGAAATGGAAGATGACTTGTTAAAGTTATTATTGAAAGAATTAAGAGTTCACCAGAATATTCTAATGTCATTAGGGTTGTTAAGTAGTTTTGATGCTTGCTTTTGAAGAAAATTTGATTTAGATAAATTTAATACAGCTTTTGCATGATTTCTAGCAATTTAAAATTGGGAGAGTGCTTCAGATGTTTTTGATTTAAGTAAGAGTTATATGCTAATGACTTTTGGGCTGTTGCTCTGGCACAGTTGCCATCAAACCATTTTGGAGAGTTCGATCTTTTAGTGAACTGTTGGCTTGGTATGAATAAATCCATACCAGCTAGTATTAAGTCACAAATGTGGGACTGGGTAGAATTGGGATCACTAGAGAAGAAAGACTGGCATGGAATGTCTGCAAGATAATTTCTAAATCCATCCCAGTCTGCCCTATCAAAGTGCTATCGGGTCACCCTGACAGGTTCAGAACAGGGAGGTGTGGGAGGGTTAACTAATGAGGCTTTGATGAGATTGTGGTCAGAGGATCCAAGTGGTGATAGTACCTCTATCCCGTACTGATCTGGATTATTTGTCTAGAATAAATCCAAGAGATGGGCATTATGGTCAGGATTATCGGGTATTCTGGTTGGTTGCTTTACCAACTGGGTGAGATTAAACGATTCCGCAAACAGCTCGCACTCTAGACCAGCGTCGTCAGTCCGGCCAGAATGCATTAACCATTCAGCATTATGTATGTTAAAATCACCCAAAATGGTAATTTCGGTGCCATGGGCAAGGTTAAGGTTACTCAACTGAGTGGATATGGAATCAAATACACTGGGTTCCGAAGAAGCATTGGGGGAACGATAAACTGCACATATATATTTGGTAATGTTTTGACAATATAGTTTATATAATGAGTAATCAAAACTGGATGAAGTGAAGTTTAAAATAGTGTCAACTGCATACTGGGATTTGATATAAGAACAGGTGCCGCCCTTGGTACGGAAGTTTGTAAGGAGATGGTAACCGGGAAAACAAAATGGAGATATATCGGTAGAGGGTGAGATTTGTGGTTCTGTGAGGAAAAGAGGCAAAGGGGATATGGACTGTAGGAAAAATGAACTGTGTTTAAATTTGTGGTAAGGCCGCGGATGTTGGTAAAGAATAAGGCCGCACTGTCACCTCTTTGCCGACGAGCATTCCTGGAAATAGCAACAGTCGCTGCCGGCACAGTCCCTTGATGGCGACCGGGAGGACCCTGTGCCGCCAGCCCTACCCTGCCAGTGGGGCTGGCGGCACAGGGTCCATCCATCCATCATCCTATCCTATGTTGCCTCATGAGGAGCCCGTGACTAAGTAAGTTGGTCCTGACATTTAAGATGAGAGTGACCAGCCTCACGCATCCCTGAGTGGCATTATGTAAGCAATAAACCCCAACCATCCCTTGGATATAAACCTATACAGGCTGAATCCGATTGGAGAGCCTTTATTACCCACTAAACCACTAGGCCCCATAATCTGGTTATATGATTACCACCCAGCATAGCAAATGATTTCCTGGTGTACAGGAAACCATTTGGCTTGTCACTCAGTGTACAGTTACCCATAGGCATAAAGAAGAGGAAAGAGTAAAGGAAAGAAAGACAGAAGAAGGAGTGTAAAGGCACCGGTAGGCAGAAAGAAGAAGAAAGACTGAAGGAAAGAAAGACAGAAGAGGAAGGAAGGAAGAGAGGAAAGGGTAAACACCCAAAGCAGCACGACATCGAGTGAGTGGATGGTGCGCACCCCTACCTACTATATATATATATATATATATATATATATATATATATATATATATATATATATATATATATATATATATATATATATATATATATATATATATAGATAGATAGATAGATATAGATATATATATATATATATATATATATATATATATATATATATATATATATATATATATATATATATATGTATGTATGTATGTGTGTGTGTGTGTGTGTATGTGTGTGGAGAGAGAGAGAGAGAGAGAGAGAGAGAGAGAGAGAGAGAGAATATGAAGGTGTAATATGCATAGTGAATCGCCATTAAGAAAAATGCCTAGGAGTGTCATATGTTGTCTAGATTATGATCCTTTATGTAGTCCATCTGAGTGTTCACCGTACTGTGAAACGAAACGTAGTCAGTTTAAAGATTTATATCCACATGTTTAATCACTAATTTATTTTGAATGCTTAACAGTTTCGACCTGACTTGGACCTCTTACAGCGTGGCAGAAATAGCTGCATCGTCACAATAAACACTATTTCAGCTTACTGGTATAACTATTCGATTGTACAATCAGCGTCATTAAGCCGGTGACATACCTTTCCATTAGTCTTGCTACTTACAGTGGGTTATGTTTAGGATGGGATAAACTTTGCAAAATGGAGAAGTTAAGTATAACCTTTTCAAAAATTTCCTCTACTACAGGGACCATCTTAACTAAACAAAATAGTCTGTTTAAAAAAAAAACATTAAATTAAACGAATTCGTCTAATAATAAAATAAAATAAAATGAAATACCGGTAAATGAAATTGCCCGGCAGCAACGAAAATAAGTTCTGAAAATGTGTTTTGTACTGAGGAGGTGTACGGGAAAGTGAAATGTGACGCAGCCAATAATTACCTTTAATCCAGCGTCTTATTTTTCCGATGCATCCTTACTACATCCTGACAGTTTCAAGCAACTTTATAGAGAAATAGAGACATGGGATCAAGGACTAAATTAAAGGTACATCTGACCTCTTCAGTGAAAAATGAAATAAATAGATAAATAAAATCTCTCCCATGCTTGGGGTTTCATTCACATTGGACTAATCTTGGAAAGATCATATTGCATCTCTTGTAAAATCTGCTTCCAAGAGATTAGGTGTGCTAAGCCGACTCCATGTCTTCTTTACCCCTACACAGTTGTTGACTTTATACACGGCTTTTATTCGCCCCTGTTTAGAGTACAACTCTCATATGTAGGGAGGCTCCCCACATACAGCTCTTCTCAATAGCGTGGAGTCAAAGGCTATTCGTCTCATCAACTCTCCTCCTCTTACTGGCTCCCTTCAACCTCCGTCTCTTCGCGGCACTGTTGCCTCAATATCTCTTTCCTATCTCTACTTCAATGGTCACTGCTCCTCTGAACTGTCTGCTTGCATCCCTCCACCTCTACGACGGGCGTGTAGCACCCGTCTAGCAACAAACTCTCATCCATTTTCTGTCCAACTCTCTGATGCAAGAGTTAACCGTTACTCCTAGTCTTTCATTTATGCAACAGGTCAACTCTGGAACTGTTTCCTTCTGTCTGTAATTCCTGCTTCCTATGATCTCCAGTCTTTTAAAGGCAATGTGTCCAAGCATCTCGAAATGAATAGATCTTGAAATTTGGCTCTCCTTTGTATTGTTTTTGTTTTTTTTTCTTGGAAGGAGCGTTCATGAGGGCTCAGCCTTTGGTTCCTTCTTCCTCACATAAAAAAGAAGGCAGATAAAAAATTTTTGATGGAAGGGTGCAATTACTAACAGAAGGCGCGTCACCGATGTGAACTGGTTAATTATTCTTAGATTCTAAAGGAATCTTCTGACACTGCCTACAATATTTCATTGTTTCTTCAGGAAGATGATGATGATGATAACTACCATCATCATCATGAAAATCCTCATCACTATCACAAGCATCATTACCATCATTACAGAGTACATTACGACAAAAGCATTGTCATTTAAGGGAGCACACAATTTCGCAAGTGGAAATCTCTCAAATTACACTTTCGTAAACAAAAATATCCATTCATAGATTTCTCGATCAGAAACAAAAATATCGATCCATAGTTTTCTCAAGCAGTTACAAAACTGTAACATAATATTCTTAAAAATTTGTTGGGCTTTGAAAAACTCACCACTGGGTTTCAATAGCCGTTATTTAGTCTCCATTTATCCTTATGAAGTGGATAGATAATTGTGTCCGTAGTGTAGCCATGGAAACTGAACCTGTTGAGGTACGTGGCAAACCAGGACATTCTTTATATCACCGGATGAGCCAAGGATGTATCCAAAGAAGGTACAGGTATAACATAAAGAACGGAAGTATGAGTATACCATAAATCCCATATGTGATCAACCTAGGATGTTGCAGTTATAGCACTAGTACAATAGCTAAACAGGTAGATGACATGAATGCTACTACTACTGTTGTGTTTTATGTACCGGCACTTAACGTGACTCTCTCTCTCTCTCTCTCTCTCTCTCTCTCTCTCTCCTTGTGTGTGTGTGTGTGTGTGTATATATATATATATATATATATATATATATATATATATATATATATATATATATATATGTTCTATCTATATACCTAGGCTGCTTCCCCCAAGGAAAGAGAGGTAGCTGAGACAGGACGACACACTCCCCATTTACTCATCCATTCAAACACATTCATTCGCATCTTAGCCCCAAAGGGGAGAACGGTCAGATCCTCACCGCACCACACCGCACAAGGGTAAACTGCGCAATGCAATCAGTGACATCCACAGCAGGGCCTGACAGCAGAGCTGGTTTACCCCTGCCACATCATAACAGACTCATCCCCTTACCCGCACCTGACCTGACTAGCTGATCAGACCAAATGCGGGAGAATATCCCCTCAGGGCTGCGTCATCACTTATTCATTCACAATTTCTCTCCATTTATTTCTGTCATGCACAGCCACTCTTCCTTGCTCAACAGACATCCCTCTCGCATCCAGCGCTCTTTTCACACTGTCTATCCATCCTATTCGTGATCTTCCTCTCAGCCTTACACCTCTCACATCAGATCTAGTTATCTTTTTCACCAATCAATCATTATCCATTCTCTCCATATGCCCAAACCATCGCAACACCTTCTAATCAACTCTACCAGCCATCTCCCGAACAACTCCAGTTCTTCGCACTTCATCATTTCGCACTTGATCCATACGCATCACTCCACACATACTCCTCAGACACCTTGTCTCCATTACATTCAAACTTTTCCTCTCTGCTACACCCATATTCCATGTTTTAGCCCCATATAATGCAGTCGGTACCACAACACCCTCATACAGCCTTCTCTTTACATCCATTCTAAGCGAACGACATCTAAACACTTTTTTCATTCCTCCCAGCACCTTTCCTACTTCATTTATTCTAAACTTCACTTCTGCATCTATTCTTCCATCCACAGCAACATGTGACCCTAGATATTTAAAACACTCTACCTCCTCAAGCAACTCGCCATTCAAAACTATATTCACCCCACCTACCATCGACCAACCTCGTACACTTCATCACTTTACTCTTATTCTTATTTACTTTCAATTTCCTCCTTTCACACACCCTTCCAAACTCCTCTACCAACTGTCTCAATCTCTCCTCTGAATCAGGCACCAGTGCAGTATCATCTGCAAACAGCAGCTGCTTCAGATTCCACTCTCCACCATCAACATTCACCAGACTAAGACCTTAACCTAAAACTCTTGCACTCACCTCCCTTACAACACCATCCATGTAAATATTAAACAACCAAGGCGACATCACACATCCCTGTCGCAGCCCCACTCTCACAGGAAACCAATCACTCACAGCATTTCCCACTCTTACACACGCTTTACTATTTACACAAAAACTTTTCACTTCTTTTAGTAACCTACCGTCAAGTCCATACAATCTTAAAACAGTACACAAAGCCTCCCTATCAAGTCTATCATATGCTTTCTCTAAATCCATAAATCCCCAAAACACATCCTTGCCTTTCGCTAAATACTTTTCACACACTTGTCTCACCGCAAACACCTGATCCACGCATTCCCCCCCCCCCTCCTAAAGCCACACTGCTCATCACCAATCACTCCCTCTGTACCCACTCTAACTCTCATAATTAACACTCTACCATACACCTTACTTACAACACTCACCAGACTTATACCCCTAAAGCTAGTACATTCATACTTATCACCCTTGCCTTTATACAACGGGACCACACAAGCACTTGCCCAGTCAATTGGCACCATACCTTTCACAAAGCACACATTCAACAATCTTACTAACCAGTCAACAATAGTCACTCCACCACCCTTCAGGCATTCCACAGCACACCCATCCATACCTGAAGCTTTCCCTGTTTTCATCTCCTTTACTGCCTTCTCCACTTCCTCCTTCGTGATCAAAGAATTATTCAACTCTCCCAACACATTTATTCCTTGCACCCTTCCATCGGCCACAATCTCAGCCACCCTTTCCTCCTCTACATTTAACAATCTTTCAAAATACTCTGCCCATCTCTTCCTTACTGCATCCATCTCAGTTAACATCCTTCCATCCTCTGCTTTTACTCGTTCTTCCTTCCCAGACTCTTCCTTTCGCACCCATTTCACCTCTTTCCAAAACATTTTCTTATTCTGTTGAAAATTCTCTGTCAGCCGCCTACCTCACCTCTCATCTGCTGCCACTTTAGCATCACGCACAGCCCTTCTCGCCCTATTCCTCTTTTCCTTTTACCTTTCATATGACATCTCATCCTTCCTCTGCAGCCACACTTCATATGCACGACTCTTCTCAGCCACAGTTATACTTACTTCCTCGCACCACCATTCACTTCCTTTTCTTACACCACCACCCACACGTCTCACACCACACACCTCTTCTGCATGCCCCGCCACAGCACTCTTAAATAACTGCCATTCCTCCTCCACACTGCCATTTTCCCGATCTTTCACTGCGTTCCACTCATCTTTCAATTTCTCCTGATACTCTATCTTTTTCTCTCTTTTATCCAACTCACTCACTTTCAAAACCTCCCTGCCACACCTAACCCTCCTAGCTCTCACCCATCTCTTACCTACTCTTAACTTTCCCTCCACCAGGTAGTGGTCAGACATACCTCCACCCTCCACTCTCAGAACTCTCAGATCCAACAATCTTCCTATTACATTCCTAGACACAACCACATAGTCCATCAAAGCTCTATGAACAACCCTTTCACCCTCCTGTCTCACCCATGTTTACTTAAAAATATCTTTCTTCTCAAACAGCGTATTTCCAATCACCATCTCTCGCTCAGCACACATCGCTATCATTCGTTCTCCATTTTCATTTCTTCCAGGCACACCATGCATACCAACTACACCTTCAACTGCTACATTTCCCACTCTAGCATTCAGATCTCCCATCATTACCACATTCACATTCGCTCCAAAACTCTGCAGACACTCATCAACATCATTCCAGAAAGACTCCCTCTCTTCTTCATCCCTTTCACTAATAGGCCCATATGCACTCACAAACACCCACAACTCACGTTCAAATTTCGCTTTCACCCGCATCAGTCTCGATGACACCTTCCATTCAATCACACACTGCTGTACTTCCGGACTCACTAACAAGGCCATACCTTCTCTTACCCTTCCTCTATCAACACCTGACAATCTCCCATTGAAACTTCCAAACATAGACTCACCCTTCCCTTTCATCTTCGTTTCACTCAAAGCTAACACATCCAACTTTCTTCTCACAAACATTCTCCCAATCTCCTCCCTGTTAGCCTCAATCGTACTACATTCACGCACATTCATAGACCCAATCTTCAGTGTACGGAGATAACTCCATCCCCCATCCCTTTCTCTGGCCTGTCTCTTTTTAGGAACTAAAAAACAGAGGAGGGGGTCCCTAGTCCCCTCACCCCACCCCTTTTAGTCGCCTTTTACGACACGCAGGGAATGCGGTGGCAGTATTCTTCCTAACACAACCTGGCCGCAGAGTAGTAGTACCACCCCATAGTGCGGCCAGATTGTGTCCCACCCGCCACAGGGGGGGACACTATATATATATATATATATATATATATATATATATATATATATATATATATATATATATGCTGTATCGTCCCCACTTCGGTCGCGATAGGCCGGTCCTGCAGTGAACACTCAAACGGCTGATGAGATGATATATATATATATATATATATATATATATATATATATATATATATATATATATATATATATATATATATATATATATAATCATCATCTAATCCTGTGTTGTCCCATGAGGAGCGTAGGAGCCAGGAACTAGGTAAGTTGGTCCTGACATGTAAGATGAGAGTGACCAACTTCACTCATCCCTGAGTGGCATTAAGTGAGGAATAAACCCCAACCACCCCTTGGATAGAAACCTGGACAGGCTCAATCCAATTGGTACGTCTAAATTGCCCACCAAACCACCAGGCGCCATAATTTGGTTATATGGCTACCACTTACCATAGTAGATGGTTTCCTGGTGTACAGGAAACCATTTTGCTTGTCACTCAGTGTAGAGTCACCCACAGGCAGAAGAAGAGGAAAGAATGAAGGAAAGAAAGACCGAAGAGAGAGTGTAGAGTCTCCCGTAGGAAGAATGAAGAGGAAAGAATGAATGAAGTAAAGACAGAGGAGGAAGGAAGGGAAGGAAGAGAGAAAGGACAGTCACCCGACGGCAGCAATACTTGGAGTAAGTGGACGGTGAGCACTCCCACCTACCACACACACACACACACACACACACACACACACACACACATATATATATATATATATATATATATATATACATCTGGGGTACAAAACATGTCAACAGTCGATTCCCTGTCGTATCTAATAGCTGTCCTTGCCAGGAGAAGCAGAGACATTTAAGTTCTGCACTCTCCTTCCTCCCTCCTGCATGATGTTAAAGCAGATAAATTTTTAGAATAATTTTCCAATTTTTGCTCCTGTTGGAGGATGACAAGCAAAAAGAAGACTCCGTGCTCTCCTTTCCTTGTCGATCTTGGTAAAACAAAATACTGTTACGAAAAGGAATCGAACGTGCATCCCAACTCTAGGCCAAGAACCCCTGATTTATGGGTCAACATTTTCCTGTCACTGTTCACCCTCCTCTCTTTCAGTTAGATGACGCATTTTCCGTTGTCTCTAATTTTCTCCTATTATAAAACAATTTTATTTAGGTTAGGAGAATCTTGTCGAACTTGAGTGATGAGACAGAGCCCTTGTTTGGCCCTTGAATTTCATTGTGTCTGGATTGTATGGTCAGGATATAAGAAGAATGAAAT
Organism: Coenobita brevimanus; assembly: GCF_032717465.1. NCBI lineage: Eukaryota > Metazoa > Arthropoda > Malacostraca > Decapoda > Coenobitidae > Coenobita > Coenobita brevimanus. The sequence continues at coordinate 26,041,691 of NC_136991.1, read as the reverse complement.
AAAAATATTTTACTGTATCTTAGCAAAAAGATTAACAGATATCTGTGCCCTCTGAGCCTCTAGTCTTTAAGGATTTTTGCAATGAAGAGGTAAACGAGCAACAAAGGTAATGCAAATGATGAAATACAAATAAAGTGGAGAAGGGAATGCAGAGATAATTCCCAGAAAATTATAAAATAATAATAATAATAATAATAATAATAATAATAATAATAAACCAATAGAACTGCATAAATGACCAGAATGACAGGAAACAATGTAAGTTACAACTGGGAAGACTGTTGGGAACAAAGCACAGACGAAAATTTAAAAGACTAGGATAAATACAAACATGAGTAAAAACAGTAAAAACAGTAATATATATATATATATATATATATATATATATATATATATATATATATATATATATATATATATATATATATATATATATAAGAAAAGCAATCGGGAGCTGAAAGCTAATCGTCAGCCAGAATATGCTGATGGCCAACTGCTAGAGTTTGGTCATATCTTTTTACCCTGAAGATTCATGTTGATAGCTCAAGCCGTTCATGAGATATAAAGGTGTTAAGGTGGGCGATAAAAAATAGTTGATCTTTGGCAGCCATATTGATGACCTTGACCTTTATCCCAAGTGCCCATTTTCGAACTCGGCCAAGATTTTGGTCATATCTTGTTACCCTAAAGGTTTGATGTTGATAGCTCAAGCCGTTCATGGGATCAAATGGAAACACACACACACACACAGCAGCAGCAGCCAAGGAATACAGACGTGCGCCGACAGCGCTCCATACCTAGCCAGCACGGCCAGTGGCATTACCTAAATTAGTATCTTTATATGAGTCAAGCTCTGTACCAGGTTAGATTAATTGATATTTTATTATAGAAGAAAAATATTAAGAAGAATTTTAAACAAAACTTGTTTAAACAGAAAAGAGAACCGAGTACTGAAAGAATGTGCTCAGTCATCTGATATTTGTTGAGACTACAACTGCCCCAGGGAATGTAAGTACTCTGTGCTTTTAGTATTGCAAAATGGCTACATACTTTAGTAAAGCAAATTTGGAAAAGAAAAGGGATAAAGGTAAAAAGCAAGATGATGATTTCTACCAAGAACTGGTTGAAATGGAGACTCACAATAGACTGGTTGAACATGTACACAAACTGAGAATGGCTTTCCAGAATGAAATTGATGAAATAAAGAAGAAGATGCACTTGCAAAAGGAAGAAATAGAAAAACTAGGAAGGGAGGTCAACAAGAAAGACACAACCATCAGTGAACTAACAGTGGAATTGAGTACACTTTGGAGGAAAATGAGTGAAATGGCAGGTACAGTAGTCAATCACGAGAGTATTATGGAAGAGTTCAAAAATGATACTGAGACAATTAGGCAAGTAAGCAGTCTGACAGACCAGAGCAGTGATATTGAGGAGAAGAAAACACAGGTGAATGAAGCTGTGCAGAGCTACAAAAATGATGTGGAAACCACGTATGCTGAAATGGTGAAAGTAAAGAAAGACTTAGAAATAAGGGTGGAGGAAAAAAGCATTAAAAAGGAAGTGAAAAGAATAATCCAAAACAATCCAAAGTTAGTCAGAGATTCAGTAGATATCAACAAATCCACAGTAATCACTGGTATAGAAGAGGAAGAAGTAAAAAACAAGATCACAAGAGACAAAAAGGAGATGGCAAATGTAATGAGCTTATTGAAAGAAGTATCAGAGGAAATCTGTAGTAAAGACATAGAGGAACACAAAAGGTTAGGGAAATACGAGAAAAACAAGACAAGACCTCTAAAGGTAACTTTCCAGAATATAAACACTGTGGAGGAGATACTAAAAAATGCAAAGAATCTTATGGAAAAAGAGGAGTTCAAAAATGTATGGATAAAAAGATGCCTAACACAAGAGGAATTGGAATTACTGAAAGAAAAGAGGGAGGACAAAAAAAACAAAAAATGAAGGAAGATCAGAAGAGGAGAAGAACACATTTTTTTTTTTTAAGTAATAGGATTGCAGGTACGAAAGTGGTACACAAATAGGAGGGAATAAAAAGGAGAAAGGTAGTAGAACCATGTCATGACAAGTACCGTATATAAACAAGATGATAAAGTTGATGTACTCAAATGTAGATGGAATGGTATCTAAATTACTAGAGATAAATGATTATGTCAGAGAAAATGAACCACATATAATATGCCTAACTGAAACAAAATTAACACCAAGGATATCCAATGACATACTAAACTTAGAGGAATACAATATATGGAGAAGAGATAGAAACTTAAAAAAAGGAGGAGGAATTATAATATTAACTAAGAAAAATCTAAAAGTCAATGAAATAAAACTAGATATATCCTCACAAGTAGAACTGATTGCAGTAGAGATCAACACATCTGAAGGGAAAGTAATTGTAGCCAATTTGTACATGCCACCCAGATCAAACACATGGGAAAGAGACGAATATGAGGACCTGGCAGAGAGTACAATTCAGAGTTTAAGAGCATTACTACATAAAATGGAAGAGAAATCGGAAAGAATTATACTAACTGGAGATTTTAATACAAATATAAACTGGAATACTCTAGATATAATTAGCCAAGAAAGCTGTTGGGACCAAAAGCTCCTGGATCTCGTGCAAGAGTTTTTCCTAACGCAACATGTGAGGGACACCACCAGAAAAAGAGGACTAGATGTACCTTCAGTGCTAGATCTCATATTTACTAGGCAAGAAAATGATATTGACAGTTTAATATATCACCCTCCACTTGGCAAAAGCGGTCATGCAGTACTAAATTACAACTTCAGGATAGCATATGACATAGTTAACAGCAATGAAAGTTACAAAAAGAGCCTAAACTATAAAAAGGGAAATTATCAAGACCTAAAGAAGTATTTCTTAGAAGTTGATTGGGAAAATGAGCTTAGAGGACAAGATTTAAATGCTGCATATAAAAAAATTTGTGAATTTTATGAAATAGGAGTCCAGAAGTACATCCCACAGCACAAAGAAGCAGATAAGAAAATACAGAAATGGTTCAATACAGAATGTAAAAAATCAAAAGAAAGAAGAGATTTGTTGTGGAATAGATACAGAAGACACAATAGTGAAAGGGCATATAATAATTACAAACAGGCAAGAAACGATTATACAAGAATAAGGAGGGAAGCCCAAAAACAGTTTGAGGAGGATATAATAAATAAAAGTAGTGATCAACCAAAGCTATTTTACAGCTACATCAGAAGCAAAACCAAAGTAAAAGATATAATACAATCCATTACGGACGAGGGAATCACCTATACACAAGAGAAAGATATTTGTGAAGCGCTAAATAAGAATTTCCAATTAGTTTTTACAGAAGAAAAAAATTTTGAGAGGGACTATGTGGAACATGCATGTCCACACATACTACCAGATATACAAATATCAGAAAAAATAATACAGGAAGAGTTAAGTAAATTAGACATAGGAAAAGCAAGTGGTCCTGATGAAATTTCATGTTGGGTACTATGAGAATGTGCAAAGGAGTTAAGTAAACCATTATTTTTAATTTTCAAGAAATCCTTGAGTCAAGGAAAACTACCTGATATTTGGAAGAAAGCAAATATTGTCCCCTTATTCAAGAAAGGGAATAGACAAAATCCACTCAACTACCAACCAGTATCACTGACCAGTGTTGTAAGCAAGGTATTAGAAAAGCTTATAAGAAAAACTTGGGTAAATCATCTAGAAGAACACAGTATGATAACAGAAAGACAGTTTGGTTTCAGAAAAGGAAAATCATGTGTTACTAATCTGTTGAGCTACTATGACAGAATAACAGACACAATACAGGAAAGAGAAGGATGAGTGGACAGTATCTATTTAGATTTCAAGAAAGCATTTGACACAGTACCACACCAAAGACTTTTATGGAAACTGTACCATCAAGGAGGATTTCAAGGCAAACTGTTTTGTTGGATGCAAGATTTTCTCATAAAAAGGAAATGAGAACAGTACTAAGGGGAAACTACTCATCATGGAAAGAAGTGACTAGTGGAGTACCACAGGGTTCAGTGCTGGCACCAATCATGTTTTTAGTGTATATAAATGATATAAACAGTAACACTGGAAATGAAAGCTGTCTAAATATGTTTGCAGATGATGCAAAAATACAAAGGAGAATTACTAACACAGACTCTTGTAAAGAGCTACAAGAAAAATTAAAAAAACTTCATGAATGGAGTAATACATGGCAAATGGAATTCAATGTGGACAAGTGTCATGTAATCAAGTTTGGTAAAAGTGGAAAAAGACCTGAATGGGATTATACATTAGGAAATAAAACCCTACACACATCAGAAAGAGAGAAGGACCTAGGTGTGAATATCAATAACAGACTATCTCCGGCTGACCACATCAGCGAGAAGGTACGGAACATGTATACACTGCTTGCAAATATGAGAATAGGATTCACATACATAAATGAAGACATGCTAAGAAGGATAATAACATCATTCATCAGACCAACCCTGGAGTATGCATCAGTAGTCTGGAGTCCTCATCTCAAAAAACACATAGACAAGATTGAAAAAGTTCAAAGGGCTGCTACAAGATGGATACCAAGCTTAAGGGATCTAAGCTACGAAGAAAGACTAAATAAACTGAATCTACCAACACTACAGGAGAGAAGGAAAAGAGGTGACATGATAATGCTATATAAATGCATATCAGGGAAGGAGAAAATAGACATAAATGATTACTTAACATATGGGGAAGCATCAGCAAGAGGACACTGCAAAAAACTGCATAAGAAGAGAGGTGATAAAGACGTAAGGAAATTCAGTTTCCCAAACAGAGCAATTGATCAATGGAATGCACTACCGAATAAAAAATGTGTGTGCCAAAACAATTTACAAATTTAAGGATATGTACGATAAATATGGTTTAAGACACGGGACAGTACGAGCTTGACTCATTCCTGTAAAGATACAATTAGGTAAGAACAATTAGGTAAGAACACACACACACACACACACACACAGACACACACACACACAGTCAAAAACATTATCGTTCCGCCAATTAAAGGCGGGCGATAAAAGGGAAAGAAAATGGATTATAGTACCAACAAGGACAGATAACGAAAAGAGCACTCAAAGAGTGCAACACCATTGCCCCAAAACCGGTATAAGTTTCGAAAATTTGCCTTTCCCCTTCACACCACTGTTTTAATATCAATCGACTTCATCGTCACCGAACCCTTTACCCTTCCACTAACTTTGTTCAGATACGATCAAAACTGGTTGAGTAAACTTTTCCCAGTGACCTGGACCATTTGTCTTCTTTTGTGATATTGGCCTTTAAATGTCTGTCTTCAAAACCAAATCTCTCTCCTTGCTTAGTTTGAATTCTTTCAAAAAATTGAGTCTACAGCGGATAAAAACTAAGTAATTGGGCCTTGTTATGTCATCTTGACCGTTGACCTATTCACAGCAATAATACCTCATCCACCAAGCCTGACTCAAATAAAGTCAGGCATATTCAAGCTACTTTGCTCACACACAGATGTTCTGGTCAAAGTCTAACTTTGAACAAAGACCCTGCCCTCTGACTGATAATCCAAATCGAATCCTTTTACTCTTGCCTTTTCCTTAACCTGTCCACAAGACTTATTCTAAATCGGACAAAATCTATTTAAGTTCACCTTACCCTATGATCATGACCTTTCATCAACTGTTCTAGAAAAAACAGTAAGTTTAATCTATGGCTGAACGTCAACCTTTCCATCAAGCTTGGTTAAATTCGGGGGAAAAAAAAATGTTTAACTTATGATGCTAACAAGTAAATGCCGCCCGAACTTTAACCTTGCCGGGTGACCTTTACCTTTGACTGATTATTCGCAAAAGCGAATCACTTCAGTCTTTCCTTACCCTTACCCCAAGGTTGGACTAAACTGGATAATATTTGTTTCAGTGAATTGTACTAGGTCAGCGTTTGTTTTATGTCTATGAATGTGAATTTTGACTTACTGCTCTCACAAATAATATGTTTACTCACTGGCTGTGCATCAACTCATCCACCAAGTTTGACTAAAATTGGATAACTTGTTTGTTATTTTGCTCTCTCTCTCTCTCTCTCTCTCTCTCTCTCTCTCTCTCTCTCTCTCTCTCACACACACACACACACACACACACACACACACACACGTCATCAGCAAGATTTTAGGAAAAATGATATAAAGAATTTGGGTAAATCACCTGGGAAAACACGATATGATAACAAAGAGACAATTTGGTTTTAGGAAGGGAAAGTCATGTTTTGTTTTTGTTTTTGTTTTTTTTATGTGTCCGACTCTGGGCAAAGGCTCAGGGCCTATTTCTTGGGGGCAGTTGCCTATCCCAAGGCCCAGTAGTCCTCCTACACCTCCACATGTCACCACTTCGGCGCTAACACCCACCGTCCATATTGAATACATGCTAGGGCTGTCTCATACAGGACTGGTGTATTGGTATTAGCGGGGGTACTTTTACGACATGTCGGCGGGTCATCTGGTAGATCAGGAAAGTCTGCTTTTAGGAAATTCAAATCCTTAAACTGTTCCCTGCCCCAGCTGAGATTCGATCCTGGGTCCATTAGTACTGCAAGCCGCCTCTCTACCGATTCAGCCACCACCTCCCCCTATTAACCTATTAAGCTACTATGATAGAGTTGCAGAAATACTACACAAAAGAGATGGCTGGGTAGATAGCATATATTTGGATTTCAAGGACGCACTTGACAGAGTACGACACAAAAGCCTTTTATGGAAACTGTATCATGAAGAAGGAATCCAAGGTAATCTGTATAACTGGATGCAAGAGTTTCTCAGTAGAAGGGAAATGAGAACAGTGCTAAGGGGAAAAATGCCATCATAAAGAGAAGTGACAGGTGGAGTTGAACAGGGCTCGGTGCTGACACCAATTATGTTTTTAGTATATATAAATTACACCGACATCAATATTAGAAGTGGAAGCTATCTAAATATGTTTGCTGATGATGCAAAAATACAAAGGAAAATAACAAACAAAGACTCCTGCATCGAGCTACAAGAGGAATTAAATAAGCTTCATGAATGGAGCATTAGATGGCAAATGAAATTCAGTGTGGACAAATGTCATGTTAACAAATTTGGTAAAAGTAAACAAAGACCAGACTGGGATTATAAGATGGGAAGTTCAACCCTACACACATCAGAAAAAGAAAAGGATTTAGGAGTGCAAAATAACAGACTATCACCGGTTGACCACATAAATGAAAAAGTAAGGAACATGTACACACTGCTTGCTAATATGTGGGCAGCATTCACATATATAAATGAAGACATGCTGAGAAAGTTAATATCATTCATCAGATCTACTCTGGAGGATACATCAGTAGACCGGAATCCACATCTTAGAAAACACATAGATAAGACTGAAAAGTTATAAAGGGCCGCGACAAGATGGGCACCAAGCTGAAGGGATCTAAGCTATGAAGAAAGACTCGAAAAATTAAACCTACCAACATTATAGGAAAGAAGGAAAAGAGGAGACATGATTATGTTATACTAATGCATCACAGGAAAAGACAAAATAAACATAAATGAGTATATAACCTATGGGGGAGCAACACCATGAGGTCACTGAAAAAAAAAGTACAAAAAGACAGGTGATAAGACGTAAGGAAATTTAGTTACCCAAATAGAGCAATTGATTAGTGGAATGCACTACCAAATAAAGTAATGTGTGATAAATTTAAAGACATGTGTGATAAACATGGCTCAAAACACGGGACAATACGAGCTTGACTCATTCTGTAAAGATACGATTAGGTAAGAATAATTAGGTAATCACACACACACACACACACACACACACACACACACACACACACACACACACACACACACACACACACACAGAGTGCTACCCAAAACAACACCCGCTCTTGCTCTACGTGTTCCTTTGTAAAAAAAGAAAAAAAAAGAAAAAAGAAGAAGAAGAAGAAGAAGAAGAAGAAAAGAAAGAAAAAGAAAAAAGAACAGAAAAAAGAAAGGTTTTAAAATTATATATATATTTTTTTTTAATGAAAAGCACGAGTGAACCACCTTTCTTTTCTCTTCCTCCCTTTGTCTTCATTTAATGGATAAAAAATATTCTGCTTTAATTTGCATTATATGCTTTATGACCGTTCCCAGTCATCTAGCATGAAGGAAATAAAATACAGAGAAAATCCAGTATTAACAAGCACGTAGGGAGTGGAACATTGGCGCCAACCAACTGGTCTGAGGGCAGAATATTTGACTTTGCCATGTGACCCTGACTTTTGACAGATTACTCGAGAAATAGTTTACTTCATTTCTGCCCAACTTTTACCCTTCCACTAACTTTGGCTCATAAAATATGAAAGCTGTCTGAGTCAACTTTGCCCAGGGACCTCGACCTTTGACCTTTCTCTGTGACCTTGATCTTCGGCTGTTTGTTCTTATAACATAATCTCTTGTTCATTGTTTTAATCTATATCTTTTCACAAACATTTGTCTACTTCGGATAAAAATTTAATTTGATCTTGCCTTATGGTCTTGCCCTTGCCACGTGATCTTGACCTCTGACCTATTATTTTAGAAACAGTAGATCAACACTCTGGATCGTCCTCAGCTTATCCACCTAGATGGATTCAAATCAGGTCAAAACTGTTTAACTTTGACTTTGCCTTGTTACCTAAACCTTTGAATCATCTCAAAAATGAATCCCTCCGTTCTAGCCTAAACTTAAACCCCTAAGTTTGATTCAAATCACATCAGAACTGTTTGAGCTGACCTTGTCCTACGATCTTGGTTTTTGGCCTTTCCCCGTGACCTTGATCTTTGAATGATTGTTCCCAAAATCGAATTATTTCATTCATGGTTTCTCAGATTTTCACAGAACTTGGTCTTAATACGGATAAAATCCTTTTAAACGTACTTTAGCTTAATCGTGACCTTTCACCTAATGTTCTCAGAATTAACAGACGTACTCCCCATCTACCAAATTTGGCTAAAATCGATTGAAAATTGCTCCATTTATTTCGTTCACGCAAACACATACACGGATAGAAATATGACCTTATTCTGTGCCCTTGAGCTTTACATCTGCCAGAATTGGTGCACAATTTAGAGAAGAAATGAAGGATAATTAATTTTCATATATATATATATATATATATATATATATATCCCATTGGAGCCCAGTGTCTCGAGGATTGGACAGAACTGGGATCGCTCAAGTCTTTATAAAGTAGGGAACCCCCGGGTAGGGACCTATGAGCTTCGTGACTATGAGCCGATAGGCGGAGGGCGGCACGCTTAGTACCCTCCCAGTGCAATGCCTCACCCAGTACCCCTGGGATCCAATGGCTTAATGGCTGGCAAACCTATCAGTCTCATTATCCCATTGGAGCCCAGTGTCCCGAGGATTGGACAGAACGAGGATCGCTCAAGTCTTTACAAAGTAGGAAACCCCCGGATAGGGACCTATGAGCTTCGCGACTATAAGCCGATAGGCGGAGGGCAGTACGCTTAGTACCCTCCCAGTGCAATGCCTCGCCCAGCACCCCTGGGATCCAATGGGTTATATATATATATATATATATATATATATATATATATATATATATATATATATATATATATATATATATATATATATATATATATATATATATATATGCAAAATACCACTATAGCAAACAAAATCATATAACCAAAGTAGCTAGTGAGAGAAATACAGTAATCCCTCGATTATCCGACACAAGAGAGTCAAAGGCATAACTGGATATGGGCAATGTCCCAATACGGAGCAATATCCTCTACCCATACCCTACCTATACCCAACCTGCTACCTATACCCAACCTATATGTACAGTACCCCTCCTAATTTTGGCAGTGTTCTGCTGTCTTCCGACTGTTTTTATACAACAAAACACACATTGCAAATCTGTAATATAATCCTAAACAATAAGAAAACACTGAATAAACAACACAAAAACAAAGAAAAACCTCGCAATATGCACGGTTCCTCTTCTAATTCTGACAGTGTTCTGTGGTCTTTCGGCTCTTTTTTAGAGATCAGAACACACATTGCAATATGCAATATACTCCTAAACACTAAGAAAACAATTAATGAACAACAACAACAAAAACTACCAATATACTCAACCCTCTCAATATGTACGGTACCCTTCCTAGTTATGGCAGTGTTCTGCGATCTTTCGGCTCTTCTTAGACATCAATACACACATTGGAATATTCAATATAATCCTAAACACTAAGAAAACAATGCATAAACAAGCATATAAAAGCTTCCAATATGTACAGCTCTACTAATACGAGGTGCTACCCAAAAGTTCCAGTAATTTGAATATTGTAGGAAATTAAGTTACCTTGCCTCCTACTTCTCACTGTAATAGTTACCTTCGAAGTAGTCCCCTTGGGCATGTATTCTGTGGTGCCAGCATTTTTTCCACGAGTCCATGCATCTCTGGAAGGCTTCAGGCGTGATGGTCTTGAGCACCTCCTGTGATTCTGTCTGGATCTCCTCAATTGAGTCAAATCAAAATCCTTTCAGTCGTAATTTCAGCTTAGGAAACAGGAATAAGTCGCAGGGGCCAAGGTCAGGCGAACAGGGTGAGTGGGGAATGACTACCGTGTTAGTGGAAGCCAGGAACTGCCGGACAACAATTGATGTGTGGGCAGGGGTGTGGTCATGATGCAGGACCCAGTCCTTGTTCTTCCACTGTTCTGGACGTTTGTGGCAGATGTTCTACCTCAGACGCTGCAAAGCTTCACGGTAAAACTTTCTGCTGACAGATTGACCGGGTGGGACGAATTCCTTGTGAACAATCCCTTGGCCATCAAAGAAAACGATCAACATCAACTTCACATTGCTGCACCATTGGTTTGCTATTGCAAAACCACCAAACTACCTACACACAATGTTACAATAGTAAGTGTAGCTCAACAACACGTCTGCTCACAGACACGGCCGGGGCCACAATGATACACAAGGGGTGCTGTTGACTCCTCCTAGTGGCAAAAGGTAAAATTGCTAACAGTTGACTACTGTTCAAATTACTGGAACTTTTGGGTAGCACCTCATATGTACAGTACCCCTCCTAATTTTGGCAGTTCTGCAGTCTTTCTGCTCTTTTTAGATCTCAAAATACACATTGGCATATCCAGTATAACCCTAAACACTAAGAAAACAATGCACAAACAACAAACAAACAAAAAAGAACTATCAACATGCACGTACCCCTCCTAATTTTCGCAGTGTTCTGCAGTCTTTCGGCTGTCTTTAGATATCAAATTCTCATTGCAATATGCAATATAATCCTAAACATTAAGAAACCAATGGATACACAATAAAAATTATTAGAAAAAGACACAGTACTCTTACCACCCAGTGAATGGCAGACAGGCACTGTATTCCACCAGGCTGCAGCAGGTATATAAGTATCCCATGTCGTCTAGCAACTAACACAGCCACCTAGCAAAGGTCAAAGAACTACTCCTCCTCCTACATCTGAAGTCGGCTGATGAGCGGGGACGTGCAGTGAGGTGATGTAGCCCTACCCACCTCAGGACTTTCTGAAGACAGCCACAAGCTCACGTCTATTGGCAACTCAAAGGCTGTCGATGTGCTCAGTTGTGGGTTCGAGAGTGAAGACTGGGGTCGATTGGGTGGTGGTGGTTGTGGTGGGAGAAGGGGCTGGCACTCGTCAGAGTGGCCAGCTTGAAAGAGTTGATCTTTGTCTGATGATAGGTGCGATGATTTTGTCAGAAGATGACAGTGTCCCTGACTGCCCGGAGATCCATCGCCAACTAGAGTGGCAGTAACTCTGTATTGCAATGAGAGTGCTCAGCATATTCAAGCACCTGCTCAATGCCGGCCCACAGTGCACCAAGACGAGGGAGTGATGGAGTGGTGGGGAGGCAAGAGTCAGGGTCCTCGTCCTCATTGCTTTCCCCTGTCTGCCCTGCAGAGACAACAGCGGCGATCTCGTCATCAGACAACGTCTGATAACTTGGATCGCCACCATCGTCTTCCAATCAATCCCTCACATCATTGACGTCCATATCCTCACCTGCATTTTGTAGCTGAAAGTGGAAATCGTCCACGACAAATCCTTCAAAGTCATGCACGGCCTTGCATTCCTGAAAGAGACAAGACCAACCACTTTCCAAGGTTTTGATGGAGACTTCCTTCCAAGCACTGGCCCAGGGGAACACTAGACTTGATGTTGTATCACTGAAGATTCTTCAAGGCCTGCTCCCCAAGTGTGTCGACCCCTTCCTCATCCTCAAGCAACACCTTCACCTCACTGAGGAACCTCCAACGGTAAAATCTCTTGACTGCCACAAAAACACCTTTGTTCATTGGCTGAATGAAAGCAGCCATATTAGATGGTAGAAACAAGCATCTAATACAGCTGTCATCAGCAACCAAATCCTTCTTCAATGGATGCGCAGGGGCGTTGTCAAGGATCAGGAGAGCCTTCACTTGGCCACGAGTGATACTAAGTTCCTCCGTTTGATAATGGAGAACCTCCTTGAAAAAGTGTCTGTGGAATCAATCTCTGAAGATCTTTGTAGTAAACTAGGCCTTAGCAGAATGGTACAACAAAACAGGCAGGCTATCCATCAGCCCACGGAGACAAAATGGCTGTTTTGCACGTTCACGAAATAATGGGTTTTCGGCGGTGCATCCCGTTAGCATTGGCAGAGCCCAACACCGAGACACATTGTTTGGACAACTTCCGACCAGGCACGGTCTTCTCCACCCTTTCTGCCAGGGTGTTGGTGGGCAGTGATTGGAAGAACAGGCTAGTTTTGTCAGCACTGTACACCTGACCAAGAGCAAGGCCCTATTTCTCGATCAAGTGCTGCACTTCATGGTGAAACGGCTCAACATCCTCAACTACCGCATCCAAAGCCTCACCATGTGCCTTATGGCCATAAGTCCATGCTGAATTTTGAACCAAAAGACTTCAGATACCTTGAAGTCGTGCATGTTGTGCTGACATGCAAACTTCTCAACTGCAGCCTTCAACTCTGTCCCATGTACAAGCATGCCAGTACAATCTTGCTGACGGAACCAAACCAAAGTCGACTGGTCAATGCTGGCATGGCGGGGTTGGGACATCACTTTCTGGCCACCTTTTTGAGTGGTATCGGCATAGTTCTGTCTGTTCTGAGACAGCTTGTCCTGTGACCTCTTGATATCACACAAGGTTGAATGGGCCAAGTCATATTCATGCAGAATGCATGAAGTTAGCCAGCCTGCCTCAATCTTGCCCAATATCTCATATTTCTTCACCAAAGTCAAAGCCCTCCTCTTTCATTTATCAGGTGGTGGTAGGGCCATCTTCACACACATGAAAATACTACAGAGGAAGATTACGGCCTACAGAAGGTAGGGCACGACCACAAATGCAACAATGGAAGCAGCCATTGTTTAACCTCAACCAAGCACATCCACATGCAGAGAGACAAAGGCAGGAACTGAGGTGCAGTACTGCTAGGGAGTGTGCAGCATTGCCATGTCTCTACTCATGCTTGGCAATGAGTATGCAAGCAAAAGCGACACACTGAGCTACGAGCAACAGGGTCCTTTTAGCTTGCCCAGGCAAATGGCAGAAACACTGTGTCTCTGTACATCAATGGCCTAAGGAGTGTCCAAGTTATCGGGACGGCGATGCGACTTTGATCATTCGATAAGGGGGTGAATGGCCATGTGTGGCCGGGTGTTTCTGGCTTATCCGGGTGGCCAGGGTATTTTGACCATTCAGTAGGGAGCCAGATAGCCATTCTCCCTCAGCTTGTGGGTTACATCTGTTTTCCTTGCGTGCTGCCGGAATGTTACCAGTGATCAGGGGAGGCTGGGGATTTCTACCATACAGTAGGGAGCTGGACGGCCATTCTCGCTCAGGTTGTACATCTGTTTTTCTCTCACACTGTCAGTATGTTTCCCTTAATCGGGGTGGCCAGGGGATTTCAACCACTCGGTAGGGAACTAGAAAGCCTTGTTTGCTTTGCTTGTGGGTTATGGTATATTATCTGCACATCGACAGGGAAGCCAGCAAGCCACCCAACAGACTTTTTTGACTTTGTAGGTTGGCTGCCCACCGAAGCCGGAAGTTTTATGTCCAGTTACAGACAAGTCAATCAAGATATGAACTTAACAGAGCCAAGGCCTAACATCTGTATACAGAGCATGGCCGGATATGGAGCATTCAGATAACCGAGGGATTATTGTACAAAAACTAACGACAAAATAAAAAAAAATGGTAAAACAGTAAATATTTAGATGAAATGAAAATGCGGATAAAACATTTTTAAAGAACGACGACACAGAAATTTAGAAACTACGATAAACTATTAAGAACATAAACAACAGTGGCAAAAATGACAAATGCTCAGAAAGAATGAAGAAACATATGGATATTTTGAGTAAATGCACATTAGAATAAATTACTGTACTTTTCTCTCTTTCCCCCATATCTCCTTCAAAGATTATTTTTGTCCTTTTACCATTGTAGCCTTCAAGGACTTCCCCAGTCACCTGGCAAAAGAAACAATGGAGGAGGAGAAAAAAAGGGGTGAAAGTAAAGGACATAATATACTGTTACAAGGCTATATTTTTACAAGATATGAAAAAGTAATATCAATAAATCATGAGATAAAATATAGGAGACAAGAGGAAACAGAAAATTAAGTATGAGAAAAGGGTGAAAATAAAAACTAAGCACAAGTGAGTCAAATGCATCTCTCTTTTCCCCTGTTCGTCCACTAAAGGTTATATCTACCTCTTTATAGTATTCTAGGCTTTACGAACCTTCCTAGTCAGTGGGAGAATGTGACGATGGAAAAGCAAAATATAAAAGAGTGAGTGCTGATAGGAGAAATGAACAGAAGAGTAACTGTTAAAACACAGTATGTGCATGTAATCTACTTAGCCTACTTATCTCACTCAATCGTTTATTGCCCCATCAGGAGTGTAGGGACCCGTGGCTAAGCTACTCAACCCAGACATTTAAGACAAATGTGAACAGTCGCTCATTCCTGAATGGTAATATGTGAGCAATAAATCCCAGTCACTCCTCGGATCACATCTGGTTGGAAGGCCATAACCCACTAGACCACAAGATGTTTATGAGGTCAGATGGTTACCACCCAGCTTGATCAGTGCTTTCCTACGCTACAAGAAACTATTTAGTTTGTCACTCAATATTGAGTCACCTGATGGTAGCACTATATCATGTGAGTGGATGGTGGGCTCCACACCTACCGCGTTTTATGCAATTACATATGAATGAAAGATACAGAAATCAGACAGATAGTTAAAGAAATTAAAGACAATAAGACAAGAAGGAAGGGTGCTAGTCGTGACAGAGGCAAAGTAAAAGTGCATAAAGACCAACCACTATTAAAGAATGGAAGTAATGAAAGTAAGGACATGGACTTAAAAAAAAACAAAAATTGTAAACAGTAGTAGTGACCTCCAGGCTCGCCACGAATGAACGCTTCAAACAATGAAAGGAGAAGCACATAAGAATCACGGCTTTCCCCAATCACCTCATCCCTCTACGTAATAGTTATTTCTGCCTGTTTAGCATTATTGGCTTCAAGAACTTTCTCAATAAGCTGCACAGGGACGCTGGAGGTAAAAATGATGGTGGGAAGTTAAGGATAAGAACGGAGATAATAATAATTATTGTTTAAATATATAATTTCAAGAAAATTAAGGCAATTTAAAACACATAGTCAGATAATGAGGGAAATTTGAGACTTGATGAGATATATAACAAAGAAAATTACTAGAGGATAAGATGAATATATAAAGAAAAGCACATGAGTCGACTACAGTACTTTTTTTCCTTCCCCCTGACCTCCACTTAAAGGTTATTTCTGCCTTTTTAGCATTATAGGCTTCAGGGACTCTCCCAATCAGCTGCAAAAGGGATGATGGAGAAGGAGATAATGGGGTGAAAAGGGGGGAATAAGACAACCATGAATAAAAGGAAAGGCAGAGAGAGGGGAAGGGAAAGAGAGAAAGGGTAATGGTAAGAGTAAGGAGGGAAGAAAGGAGAGAATATGAGATTAATGAGATGGAAAGGAGTGTGGAATAAAAGGAGCTGTTCTTGATGATGATGATGATGATGATGCAATAGTTATACATACATACATACATACATACATACACACATACATACATACATATATAAACAGGTAGACTGATAGATAAATAGATAAACAGATAGACTATAGGTGGAGAGACAGAAGGGGTTAAGGGATAATGGAAAGGTTGAGGGTATTATTATATCAACATATCAAGCAGCAACAGAAAACTGGAGATAAACATATCAGCGGACCCAAGTCATTCAGTATGATGGTGTAACTTTCACTAAGGTCAAGTTACTACCTGACCATATAATTCAGCCTTAGAAATAATTACTACTTTTGAAATGGTTATAACCCACTTTGTCCAAAAATTCCCACTAATCAATATTAAAAAATCAAATATATGTCAGACTGCCGACGCTGGAGATCGTACCGAAGGTGGCATGAACATGAAACCTTCTTTCACCTACACTCTTCAGCTTACATTTGCATGGCATTCCCAAACCTCACCCTCCCAAAAACAACGCCTCATGCAGATAACACTACTATAGCATCTTCACACAACGTCGAAGACACAGTCAACACTCTGCAACAAGGCCACAGCAGCACATTTCAGGTTCCGGTCTAGAACAACAGTTTGACAATCGCTACAGCCAAATCCACCACTATACACATTACCGGCAGCAGACATGAGCATGGGTACTCACCTAATATCTCACTCAACGAAGTACCTGTGCCACACATAATACACATCACTAAAATCCTTGGGGCGACATTGGTCTAACCTTCAAACACCACACATAAGAACTCAAAAGGCTGTATACCCCCAGAGTCACACTCTGGGCAACAAAGAGAAACACTCTCCCTACACTACAGTACAAGCAATGTCAGTGATGTCCTATGCATTCCTGGCTTGGGCCCCAATCGTACCAAACACTCCTAACAATATCTCACAGATCATATAAAAGAACACGTTACGCATCATTATTGGCTACAACAAAACGACTTGCACATGCTCACTAACACTTTGAAACTAAAGTCCTGCCTGTTAGACAGTATTTTCATGAGAGCTCTACTCGGTAGACTCTGCTAATGCACGACACCCTAATTTTTATGTGACAAGGCCTTACAACATAGCTAGGTACATAAAACAATCATCACACAAACTTACTAGACCCATTTCAACATCTCACCTCTAAACATTCCAACACTATAATGAAGAAATACCTACATACTCAATTCTAGTTCAGGGCAATACAACACCTGGATCAGAACACTGCATTAGAAATCCCCCCCCCCACTTCACTCATCAGAGGTATCCTTAAACAGAGCTGATGGAGTTCAGCTAGCTAGGCTTAGATCAAACTATTATCCAGCCTTCCTCAGTTACCAGGTTAGATTCAGGTTCAGTGGAATCACAGATAACACGTGCCCTGTAAAATAGGCCCACAGAACTTGACACGCCTAATGGACCACTGCACAGCATGTGCCACACTAAGATGAAGACACAGCATCAATGGCATAAGGAATCAATGGTGCAGTCCCATAGGAGAGGTAGCTTACAGTTGGCCAACGAACTTATTCGGCCAGACAGACCGGGGTTAACTCTTCTCAAGCTAAGCCTCTCCACAATACACGGACGCTGACAGGGTCCCGCTGGACCCCAAAACTTTTTTATGGATTTCTGCCACATTTTTTTTTTTGAATAATGGAACAGACAAAGGAAAGACAAATGAATGAAAAAAATAATCCATACACCAAATTAGAGGTGTCCTCTATTCCTTAAAAATTCAGCCATAGGTTGAAGTTCGGGGAGAAACCACTCTGGGGAAACGAGTTCCAAAGAGATGCAGTACATTGAATAAAAGAATTATGATAGGCAGAAGTTCTGCAATGTGGCAGTGTGACAGTCCACTCATGAGCGCTACCCGATGCCCGTGTAGCAAGGGGAACACATGGAGAGGTGGCAAAATGGATGCAATTTCATTTGAGCATTTGCAATTAAAGTATCTGTAAAATAATGCAAGGGAGGCTACATTCCTTCTTACTTGTAGGGGAGATAGTTCATTTGTAATAGTACGGTTATTAAAATCTCTAATAACTTTGTTCTGAATTTTGTCTACTTGTTTTAGTGCAATCTTTCCACATCCATTCAACAAGAGTGAACAACATTCCAGCTCAGAGCACACATGACTCTTGTAAATTATTATTACCTGCTCGTCAGTGAAGAAGTTAAGGATTCTGTACAATAATCCAAGTTTCTCTGAAGCTTTTGTAACATGAGATCTAATATTAAAGATCCAGGTGAGAGCACTGTTAAGTGAAACACCCAGAATTTCAATGTTTTAGGAAGTAGGAATATGAGCAGCACTGAAGGTAATATAGGAATCAGGCAATCTCTGTCTATTGGTAAATTGTATATATTTGGTTTTCCCGACATTAAATGAGACAATGCTGTACTCAGTTGTGAGTCAGAGATATTAAACTTTGTTTTAAGTGGGAATGAATTGTGAAGTACTGAGTCATCTGCTTATGTATGGATGGAATTATGGATGGCAGATAAGAGACCATTAATATGAATTATGATTGGGGTTGGAGCCAGAACTGATCCTTGCTACACGCCGGCATTATTGAAGTGGAAATTGGAATATACATCATCCCCTTCTACTCGTATCATTCTGTCAATGAGATATGAGGAAATCAGAAGAACAAAAGATGATAGGCCATAGCAAGGGAGTTTAGATAGCAGAGGACAGTACCACACTCTGTCAAAAGTTTTAGAAATATCAAGGGCTGCTGCATGGGATTCTCCATGTTGGCCAATTGACTGATGGATAGTTTGAGTCAGGAGATTGAGTATATCAATGGTGCATCTTTCGTGGCATAAACCATACTGTCTATCACTAATTAAGCTGTTGGACTCGTGATGTTGAACCATGTGCTTATTAATTACAATCTCAAATACTTTACCAAGAAAAGATGTTATTGCAATTGGTCCGTGATCAAAGGGGTCAGACGAACTTCCTTTCTTTGGAATTGGGTAGATATTTGTTTCCTTCCAAGAATTAGGCAATGAAGAAGTATGTATGCATAGTCTGAATAATTTAGCTAGAACAGGAGCAAGTTCTGGGGAACACTTATTCAAAACAACTGGAGGAATTCCATTTGGACCAGGAGCTTTGTTTATTGGTAAATTGTCTAGGATGTATTTTTTTTGGATCTTTTCAGTACCTTAAGTGGAACAATTTCGGGAGAGTCAAGCTCTAGTACAGGGATTTTCTGACTGACTTCCTCTAGGGTAGAATTTCTGGCAAATGTACTGACGAGGATGTTCGCTTTACCACGCGGGTAATTCATGGTGTTACCATCCGATGACTTTAGTGGGGAATGGGTGATGACCTGCTGAAGTTATTATTGAAATAAATGAGTTTACCAGAATATTCTATTGTCAATAGGATTTTTTAATAGTCTAAATGCTTGGTTGTGAAGAAAGTTTGTTTTAGGGAGATTTCTCACCGCTTTTCCGTGGTTTCTTGCAATTTCAAATTGACTAAGAGATTCAGATGTTTTTTTTATTTAAAGTAAGAGTTATATGCTAAGGACTTTTCGGTCGTTGCTGTGGCACGATTGTTGTCAAACTATTTTGGGGAGTGTGGTGTTTTAGTGAACTGTTGACTGGAAATGAACAATTCCATACCAGTTTGTGTAAGTCATTAATGTGGCTGTGCGTAGAATTAATGTCACTGGAGAAGAAAGACTGCCATGGAATATCAGCACTATAATTTCAAAAACTATCACAGTCTGCCCTACCAAATAGCCATCTGGTCACTATGACAGGTTCAGAACGGGGGTGTTTGGGGGATTTGCCTAATGAGGCTTTGATGAGATTGTGGTCAGAGGATCCAAGTGGTGACTGTACTTCTATCCTGTATTGACCTGGATTCTTTCTCAGGAATACGTCCAGTAGACAGGCATTATGGTCAGGATTATCTGGTATTCTGGCTGATTGTTTTACCAATTGCGTGAGATTAAACAATCTTGCAAACGGTTCGCATTCTGGACCAGTATCGTCAGTCCTGGCAGAGTGCAATAACCATTCAACATTACGGACATTAAAATCACCCAAAACGGTCACTGCAGAGGTATGAGTTAGTCAAGTGTGTGGATATGGAGTCAAATACACTGGGTTCTGGAGGAGTGTTGGGGGGGAGCGGTAAGCTCCACAGATATATTTGGCAATATTTAGAGAACTTAGTTCACACAGTGAATAATCAATATTTGTTAGAGTGAAATTCAAAACAGTCTCAACTGTTAATTCAGATCTGATATAACAACAGGTGCCACCCTTGTTACAGAAGTTTGTGAAAAGAAAACAAAATGGGGATATGTCAGTAGAGGGAGAGATTCGAGGTTCTGTGAGGAACAGGGCTAGGGGTGATACTGATTGGAGGAAAAAATGAACGCAAATCAGATTGGTATTAAGACTGCTGATATTATAAGGCTGAACCTGTGCTTCTCCGCTGATGTCCATGATCAGCGTTTGCAACAACTGTTTTCGGCAGTCACTTAACTGCATCCAGGAAGACCCTGTGCCACCAGCCCTATCCTGCCAGTGGTGGAAAACCGAGATACCACCGAATTTACTTGTATTAATGCAGTGGCCTTTGCTAAGGGGGGATGGAAATAGAAGGTGTGATACCTAATGTGCATGCAGTGTGGTGAAGACAATTGAAGGTAGAGGTATTATAAGAGTATGCTGGCCTACTCTCATTGTTAATGAAAACACTGAAAATGTTCAGGAAAGGGAAATGGTCAGGAACAAGTCCTGAGTGCTGTTGAAACGATAGCTCCAGCTCTCTCACCAGCTTGCCATCCACCTCGGGAGTACCGCCCTGCTCTCCTGGTACTACAGTCTACTTCCTCATATGCATAAAACTACATCGTTTTAACTTTGTGCAAATGTTGCCCAGGACACGGCATGTGGAGCCAACCCACCAATGTCCTTTTTTTTTTTATTTGTATCTTTAAGAAAAATATTTACATTTATCAGAAGTTTATTAAGTTTCAATGTGGATGAGCTAAATCTACATTTATCTGAATGTTTGACTGTCAATTTCATGGGATAGGTTCTTTACATAATAAGCTCTGGAGTATGATAACATAGCCATAAAATAAAGTTACCCTTATAATGTTCAAATTAGATACAAAAATATTTGTTTTCAGTATCACACAAATATAAAGAAAACTTACTTTTACCATGTGAAAACAACTAAATAATAATACCATTCTCACAAAAAAAGGAAAAGTAACTTCTACACTGTTGATAATACAACAGAATGGTTGTTATTCCTCTGTGTCAGATAATTCACTGTCTGATTCAATATCTTAAAAAAAACAAAATAAAAAAATCGGGTTGGTCATTATCTGCCAACAAGGTTCAGCCATAAAACATTGATTTTGGTATTGACACTAGAGGTCAAAAATCTGAAAAAATCATGATAAAATATTAGACACACGGCAGGCGAGGTAAGGTCCCAGCAGACACCACAAACATTTTGTAGTCACTCCCAAAAACCGCAAGCTTTTTTGCTAAAAAATTATGTTCATATACAATAATCACTTACAATGAAGTTAAGGGTCGGCCAGGAGAAAATAAAAAAATGGCTCAGTGGCCTCATTTGAAAAACATCCTGGGGTCCGCAGGGACCCAATCAGCTTACGAATGGTTATGCAACAATAGCAACAACTCAGACTCCCATCAGACAAGTGTGTTCAAGATGACTAAGACTCTGATAGTGAAGATGCAAATTTAAGTACCATTAGCTGTGCATAGTCAGTATTCCGACTAACGTTTGATAGTTTTATGGTCTGAATCACATGAGCATATTATTTCCGGAATTATCAACCCTCTCTAGGTCTCATCGTCTCAAGTATTATGTTCCATCTACGTCCAGGCAAATACGTACTACTGAGAGTGATTCATAGGAATCTGGGAGTGTTATTACTAGTACCATTAACTCTGTCATGATCGAACACTCAAGTACTCGTATTTTATTCCAGCCGTCACCGGGTAGTTATAATCAGCTGATAATAATAGCAACCTGGGCGTTAAAGTGATGCATGTGGAAGACAATGAAGATAAAGATCAACTAATATAGATAACGATGAATAATGGAGAGCTGAGGAGAATATGAAGGAGGCAAGTATAGATAAGACAGGGTAGAAAGAAATACGATGACTAGAAGACCAGCAAGAAGAAATGGAGAATAAAGGTGCAAATATAAACACCTAAATTATCTTCCTCATGCTCCTATTCTTCAGTATCAACTGATTATAATTGCCTGTCATTAGCTGCAGTTGAATACTAGAGCTATCGACTATGACAAGGTTCATTGTGAGATCAATGGTGGCTGCATAACCTTTCTTAGGCTCCTGTAAACCTCAGACGTTAGCTCGATTATACTATTAGAGTTGCTTAGACCATGAATAGAATCGTCTTGCGTTAGCCATCTTGAGTTGGCCAGTATAGAATAATAGTTGTCTCGTTTACTCATAAAATTATTGGGCGTTAGCTGGAATGGAATACAAAAGTAGTTCTGACCATAAATGATTTTGTGAAAACGATATTGACTCTTACGAAGCAGTGACTCCCTCAGCTTAGTAATATAATATGGCGTTTTCTGCAGTTATCTCGATCAAGAATAAGTTATATGTAACAGGCTGACAGTATTAACCCTCTCAGGTTCCTGTGATTTACTCTCAGCTGAAATGAACTGTCTGGCGTTAGCTGATGCTAAATACCAGTATTGTTCCGATAATGCAAGGGTCAAATGGTGACAGCATTATATCTCTAAAGCTCTTATGACTTACTCCCCCATGAATAATATCGTCCGGCGTCAACTGGTATAGAATATTAGAAATCTCTCGACTATGAAAGGCAAATTAAAAATCCCCAAAGAATAGAATGGGTTAATGAAACCTATATCTAATTCCTCTCATTCAAAAATGCACTCCCAAGCTCCTTAAGAGCATCTGTAAGTAGCACGAATAACATTCGGAAGAGGTCTTCGAAGTGAAGGAATGAAGTGCACATACACACACACACACACACACACACACACACACACACACACACACACACACACACACACACTTCCACTCAAATTCGTCTTCCTGTTCACATAAGCACATGAATATTCAAGTACAAACACAGACATCCACATATACTCACTGAAATTTGAAGAAAATGGCATCCGACTCATATCCCTATTAATATTCTGCTGCAGACAAAAGAAGGGACACACACACACACACACACACACACACACACACACACACACACACGCAATTTGCAGTTATCATTTATCTACTTCACACACACACACACACACATAGACACACACACAAGATGTGAAGAAACATCGTTAACACTTCATTAGACACAGAAGCTTAACCTCTCCCCTCCCTTACCCACTCCCTCCCCTCCTATTCTTACCCTACCCTTCCTCTCAACTCCCCTCCCGACTCCAGAGAGCTATCCCAGTTGACGAATGATAACACCTCAATCACCGGGTAATAACTACGCAATAAACAAGCAATCACCAGCAATAACCACCCCTAATAACAAGCTCTGGAAGGTCGTATATTAAGTACAAAGAGTCTCCAGCTGGTAATGTCGTGTAGCCGTGTGTTTATGTGAGGAAGTCAGCTGAGTTTTGTTTACGTCGCGCCCCATTGGCTGAGACGCCCGGAGCTTGAAGTTCTCATCCAATCAGCGAGCAGCAACAGGGCTTACCTGATGTTGCCATACGGGGGATTAGCACATTTTATCGTTTGGGGTGAGTTATGTAACGCTGAGTTAATATTTCTGGAGAGAGAGAGAGAGAGCACAAACAGGCAAATCACATAGGCCTTACGGGTCCACCGAGACAAGCTACACTTGATGTTAATAACAATAATTATTCCCTTCTCACAATAAGTTAAAGACAACGCCTTCTACATCATCCTTCAGCTTTTCAGTCTGTCTCCAGTTATATATATATATATATATATATATATATATATATATATATATATATATATATATATATATATATATATATATATAATATTGTGAAGTTGGTTGGGGCGCTTGGGGGGCGCTCACCATCCACTCACTCGATGTAGTGTTGCTCAGGTGACTGCTCTTTCCTCCTTCCCTCCCTTCCATCCTTCCTCGTCTTTCTTTCCTTCATTCTTTCCTCTTCCTTCTGTCTACGGGTGACTCAACACTGAGTAACAAGCCAAATGGTTTCCTGTACACCAAGAAACCATTACTACACTGGGTGGTAACCATATAACCAAATTATGGCGCCTGGTGGTTAAGTGGGCAATTAAGGCGCTCCAGTTGGATTGGGCCTGTGCAGGTTTATATCCAAGGGGAGGCTGGGGTTTAATGCTCACGTAATGCCACTCAGGGATAAGTGACGCTGGTCACTCTCATCCTAAATGTCAGGACCAACTTGCCTAGCCCCGGGCTCCTACACTCCGTACTGGATGGGCGGATGGATAATTTTTTCAGAAGTGTGGTGTGCCCTTACTCAGTCCCCCCCCCCCAAGACCTTGTACAAAAAGACAGTGATGAAGCAGCATCTGCTTAACTGATATACCTGAACTGTTTATTGCCAAACGTCTTAATTCCGTAAGGGGTGGTAACAAATGAGTCATTTTCCAGTCATCCTGTCCTCCGCCGTCAAGTTCTATTTGCAAATCTCCTTTTTTCTTCATATACAGTAATTCTTCACCCCATCCATCCATCAAATCCTCGGTCTCCCCCACCACCTCATACACATCCACTCTCCTAGTCAGTCTTCATTCTCCATCCTCTCAACTTGGCCAACAGTCTCTCATTCTCCATCCCCTCAACTTGGCCAACAGTCTCTCATTTTCCATCCTCTCAACTTGGCCAGACCATCTTGTAGTAATTTCAAATATTCAATCGAAATTTAACATCCCTATTGTGTAGATGGGGTTAGTATTCTCCTCTAGCAACCGAAA
>NC_136991.1:25976492-26013992 GCF_032717465.1 Coenobita brevimanus | reverse complement strand
GGTTGTGCATTTGTTACTCGTTTTTCAAACACAGAGATACACATAAGTATACACGGTATAGAGGGAACGGGGATCATGTTGAAAGAAGCCTGACTGATTACATGCTCGTAGAGAGGTCGATGATGGGAATGGTTGCTGATACGAGGGCTGTGAGAGGATGATGTGGAGGTCTGTCAGATCATATGACTGTGGTATGCAAGAACAAGCTGAGAGGAATGAGGTGGATCAGGAGAGAGAGAAGCAGTCAAGGAGAAAGACTGAAAGTTGAGGAGCTGAGGATCAAAGAAATGGCAGATGAATACAGGACCAAAGTAAAGGACAAGTTAGAATTACTGAATTGGAATGAAATGGATCTGGATAGACTGTGGAATGCATATAGAGATTGCTTAGTTAGGAATGCTAAAGCGGTGTGTTGTGTGGCAAGAGTAACAACAAAGAAGAAAAGTATGGCATGGTGGGATGAGGAGGTAAAGAAAGCGGTGGAGGAAAAGAGGAAGAAGTGGCTAAAGTGGTTACAGGATAGGGGTTCAGTTGCAATAAGAACTGAATATATTGAGAGCAAGAAGCATGTAAAGAGACTCGTGAAGAGGAAAAAGAAGGAGGTAAATGAGGATCTGGGAAGAAAAATGAATGCAAACTACTCTGAAAATAGAAAGTTATTTTAGAAAGAGATGCGGAAATGTAGAAGTGAAAGCAGAAAGAAATGGGATGGTGTGAACGATGCAGGCGATAGATTATTAACCCATGGAGATGAAGTAAGGACCAGATGGAAAGAATATTTTGAAAGCCTGATGAATGGGGATAGAGAGAGCAGAGCAGCTGTAAACATGATTGGTTTTGGGGGTGTGCAGAGAAGGAATGCAGTGCCAGGAGACGTGACACTCGCACAGGTGAAGAGTGCTGTGAAGCAGCTGAAAAATGGGAAAGCAGCTGGGGTTGATGAGGTGTATGCAGAGATACTTAAATGAAGTGGAGAGAATGGAATGAAGTGCTTGTTGGAGATATGTAAGAAGGCATGGATGAGTGAAACTGTGCCTGCAGAATGGAAAAAGACTGTGATTGTACCCCTGTACTAAAAAAAAGGTGAACGAAATGAGTGCAAGAATTATCGTGGCATAAGCTTACTGAGTGTGGTAGGGAAGGTATATGGAAGAATTATTATAGAGAAAGTAAGAGAGATATCAGAAGTCCTAGTGAGTGATGAACAAGGTGGCTTTAGGAGTGGCGGAGGATGTGTGGACCAAATATTTGCAGTGAGACAGATAGTAGAGAAGGCTTGTGAGAAGGACCATAAGGTGTTTATGGCATTCATGGATCTGGAAAAAGCATATGACAAAGTGGACAGAGAAGGATTGTGGAAAGTTTTGCGCATGTACAGTGTAGAGGGTAAGTTGCTAGGTGCCGTCATGAGTTTTTATGATGGTAGTGAAGCATGTGTCAGGGTTAATGGGCATCTAAGTGAATGGTTCACGATCAATGTGGGCGTGCGACAAGGTTGTGTGATGTCCCCATGGTTGTTCAATGTATATATGGATGGGATGATGAGAGAAGTGAAAACACGAATACTGGAGAGAGGGATGGCATTGGTAATGAATGGTGATGGATGGAATATCTCAAATTTGTTGCATGCTGATGATGCAGTACTGCTTGCAAGTACCGAACAAGAACTTGGTAGGCTAGTGCAGAGTTTTGCTGATCTCTGTAAGTGTCGTTCCTTGAGAGTAAATGTAGAAAAGAGTAAAGTGATGGTTATTGAGAGAAAAGGTGACTCCCAGTGCAATGTAACAGTGAATGGAGAGAGACTGGAATTGGTGAGAGAGCTCAAATACATGGGTACAGTGATAGAAAAGAGAGAAAAATGTACAAAAGAAGTTGAAAGTAGAGTGACACAAGGAAGAAATGTAGCTGGTGCAATGAAGGCCTTGATAAGAAACAGAGGCTTGAGTGCTGCAGCTGCACGAGGCTTACATGAAGGAGTGTTAGTACCAACTTTAACATATGGATGTGAGACTCTGGTGTGGCATGAAAATGAAAAGTCAAGAGTAAGAGCAGTGGAGATGAGACTGCTGAAGAATGTATATGGAGTACAGAGGGTGGATAGGATACGAAATAATGTGATTCGTCAAAGATGCGGAGTAAGGAAGTCGGTGGACACAAGAATTGAAGAGAGTGTACTGAGATGGCATGGTCATGTGGAGAGAATGGATAACAATAGAGTGGTGAAGAGGGAATATCTGAGCGAATTCGAAGGAGGGAGGAGGCGAGGTAGGCCAAGGAGAAGGTGGAGAGATATGGTGGATGAATGTGTGAGGAAGAGAGGTTTGGAAGTCGGTGAGGCTAGGGACCTGACAGGAGATCGAGCTGGCTGGATGAATTTTGTGAGAAGTGCATGATTAGGGATTTTTGGCACCCCTTTCTAACGTGGCAGCGTGTGGATTGATTCTGTCGGATACGATTATGTGAAGCTACAGAACGTGGTGAACGTTTTTGGCGTATCCGATAGAGCCAGGATTCCGGGGGCTTGAATGATGAGATAATGGAAGCGTGGCCTATTGGACTGGGTAATTTTGGGCTGTCTGGACATTGCTACTCCTCACCCTGCCCTTGGGTGGGAAAGGAGGTCCGGATGATGATGATGATGATGATTATATGTGTATATAGATAGATAGATAAATATATAGATATAGATCTATCTGTCTATCTATCTATATCTATCTCTATATCTATCTACCTATATATATATATATATATATATATATATATATATATATATATATATATATATATATATATATATATATATATATATATATATATATATATATATATATATATATATATATATATATATATATATATATATATATATATGTGTGTGTGTGTGTGTGTGTGTGCGTGTGTGTGCGTGTGTGTGTGTTGCCTCAACTGGAGCGCAAAGGCTAAGGGCTACGGTACACAGCCTAATCCAGGTATTTAAGGCGAGACGTACCAGCAACTCTACCCTGACCGTCAACAGGTAAACAATAAACAACAAATACCCCTCGCACACAAACTTTCACCAACCAGATTGGTTGGGCCCCCTTAACCCTCTAGAACACCAAGCTTCCATTTAAATTTATGGTTACAATCCAACGTACATAATGGTTTTCTGATTTGCAAGAAATCTCCTGCGTTTCCACTTAGTGTAAAGATATTCAAAGATAACAATACATCAAATGAGAGGATGGTACACGTCCCCTACATATCTATCTATCTATCTATTGCCAGATGCCTCAATCCCGTTTGGGGTGGCCACAAACAAATCGCCTCCACGTCGCCCTGTCCACCGCCATTTCACTGCCCTGCTCCCAACTCACATCCCCCTCTCTCATATACCTCTCCACCCCATCCCTCCATCTAATCCTCGGCCTTCCCCTCCCTCTTCCCCCCTCCATCTTACTCACATACACTCTCTTCGTCAGTCTCTCACCCTCCATCCTCTCCACATGGCCAAACCACCTCAGTGTGTTCCTCAACGCTTCCTATCACATCCACATCCACACCACAACGCTCCTTTATATCCCCATTCGTCAGCCTGTCTCTCCATGTGACTCCACAGGTTCCTCTTAAATAACTCATTTCCACTGCTCTCACTCTTGACTTGTGTCCTTCAAACAACATCCAAGCTTCACTTCCATACGTTAGAGTTGGTATCACAACACTGTCATGTAGTAACTTTTTCACTTCCATGCTCACTTCCCTGTTTCTTATTACTGCTTTCAAAGAACCAGCAACCTTTCTTCCCTGCTGTACCCTTTCAAGCACTTCACCCTCCAAACCTCCATCCTTACTCATCACACTACTTAAGTACTTAAACGTACTCACATTTTCCAATTCCTCACCATCCAACCTCGCCGTACATTCACTGACTTCACTTATCTCAAAGACCATCATTTTACTCTTCCCTACATTCACCTTTAGATTCCGTTTCTTACACACTCTCCCAAACTCATCCACCAAGCCTTGCAGCTCCCCTTCGTCTTCACTCAACAACACAGTATCATCTGCAAACAACAGTACAGGGAGTTTCCAAACACTATCCTCTCTCACCAGGGCCACTCCAACATCCACTACCCTACCTTGTACCTCTTTTATTACCCCATTCATGTACAGATTGAACAACCATGGAGACATGACACATCCCTGTTTCAACCCAACCTTCAAAGAGAAAAATTCACTTAGTTCACCATCCACACGCACTGCAGCCTTAGCGCCCTCATACATACTCTTCACAGCATTCAACAAATTCCCATCTACTCCATATATTCTTAACACTTTCCACAATCCTTGTCTATCCACCCTGTCATATGCTTTCTCCAAATCCATGAAAGCTGCATACAACTTCTTTCCCTTCTCTAGAAACTTTTCCACTAAAGATCTAAGAATGAATATCTGATCTACACAACCTCTTCCCTTCCTAAAGCCTCCCTGTTCTTCTCCAACTAATTCTTCTGTTCTTTCTCTAACTCTGTCAATAAGTATCCTACCATAAACTTTTCCTATTATACTAAGAAGACAAATGCCCCTATGATTACCACACTTCTTTTTCCCTTTTTGCTTTGTACAAGGGAATAATTATACCTGACTTCCAATCCTCCGGGACTCTACCTTCCTCCCAGGCCAATCTGCACATCTTCCATATCCATTCTACTACTATCTCTCCCCCATGCTTCAGCATTTCACCACACACTCCATCAATTCCTGTTGCTTTCCACAATTTAACATTCTTCATTGCTTCCACAACTTCTGTCCTACTGATTTCTTCCTGTCCTCTCACCTCCCTCCTTCTCCCAGCCATTCCCCAGCCAGTTATACTCGCATTACTTCCATCCTCTATATTCAGCAATTCCTTAAAGTGTTCTCTCCATCTGCTCACTTTTTCTCCCTTCTCCACTAGTAATCTACCATTTTTATCTTTCACTCCCCTGCTAACCTCACATCCACCCTGTCTTACTCTCTTCACCTCTTTCCAGAACATTTTCTTACAGTCCCTCCACTTTACACTCAAATTCCTTCCAAATTCCTCATCCACTCTCTTCTTACTCTCTCTTACTAATCTTTTCATCTCTTTCTTTCTGGATATAACTCTCTCTTCCGCCTCTCAACTTTTTCCACGCCCCTATTTCTCATCCATTCATTGTATGCTTTCTTCTTTTGTGCCATAGCCTGTCTCACCTCTTCAGTCAACCACGCTGTTCCTTGCACCCCCCTCCGTCTTCTCTTCCTCCCACACGCCACATCACATGCTGCACATATTTCTTTTGTAAATATCCTGCACACACCTTCCACGTCCCCCATTTGCTCCAATTCATATTTGCCCAATCGTTCCTCCACTTCTCTCTTATACTCTGCCTTTTTCTCATCCTCTTGTAACCTTTCCACTTTCCTTGCAATTACTCCTTCCTCTCGTCTTTCCCTTCTTCTATTCCTCCATCTTACTTGGATCCTAATTCTGGCCACCACCAAGTAGTGGTCAGAAAGTCCACTTCACCAACCTCTATAAGCATATAATATATATATATATATATATATATATATATATATATATATATATATATATATATAGTTTTTATATAAATATGTAAAAAAGATCCATGAAGGCTATATACTTGAAATATAGGCATTTATGAAAAAAGCAAAATTTCCCACTAATTGTCTTCGTCGTTCATTAAAAATGAGAGTAAACACCAGCAACAGCATTCATTGCCTTTCATCATAACTGAAAGAATCCGTAATGATTGCAAAGAGCTGTAAAGTGAAAAATGAATGAAGGCAGTCAACAATTCTGTATGTGAGAAATCTGAGAGCGGCTGCATATGAGAGTGCGGGCAAAAAGAGTGAGTGAGAGAGTGGGAGCGTGGTATTTATGAAAGTGTGACGGTGAATGTAAACTTGTGTGTGTGTGTGTGTGTGTGTGTGTGTGTGAGAGAGAGAGAGAGAGAGAGAGAGAGAGAGAGAGAGAGAGAGAGAGAGAGAGAGAGAGAGAGAGAGAGAGAGCACTGAGATGATATCCATAAAAGCACACCAGAGGAAAATTAATGGAAAAAAACTGCATAGCCTAGACGAAAACCCGAGTGAGAGGGACACAGAAAAATAAATGATGAGAGAGAGAGAGAGAGAGAGAGAAAAAAAAACATCCTACCTCACGTGCTTTGTTCTCTAATCCCTGCTATTAGGAATTTTGATTGATGGGGATTATGTGAGTAATTTTGTTATTGTATATGAGCGTTTTTTCATTTACTTCAAATTTCCTGTTTTATCCCTTATGTTTTATTTATGTCTCTTTCAGCCTTACGTAATTGTTCAGCGGGAATAAACTCAGCTGAAGTTAGAAAGAGTTAAATAGACAATGCTTCCATGAACGAAAATGAGTTAACTTTTCGAACACGGTGCCGTCTATTCTTTCAGCTTCAAGAGGTATTATTTAGCTTAGAATATACTTTCAAACTGGAAGGGTTATATATGGTCTTTGTTA
Source organism: Coenobita brevimanus (assembly GCF_032717465.1). NCBI lineage: Eukaryota > Metazoa > Arthropoda > Malacostraca > Decapoda > Coenobitidae > Coenobita > Coenobita brevimanus. The sequence continues at coordinate 26,007,478 of NC_136991.1, read as the reverse complement.
ATACCTTCACTATTACGCTCTTTTCATCTTCACTTGGTCAATGTTTTCTTCGTCTTCCAGCCTATTTCATGAAGCTCAGTTTCAGAATAGGACATAACTGCAATTCTACATTGTTTCCATAAGCAATCATCATGATCAGTAGAATTCTCTAGTTTTAATCTTATGTTAAAACTGAGTATTCGAGACGGCGGGATGGTAATTTTAGGCAAAGTTAGAGTACCGAATACATTCCTAAGTTAAAGAAAATTGTTTGGAAATGCCGAGGGGGGGGGGGAGAGAAGCTGCCTGACTGAAGCGGTTCTACCCTACGCTACGATGGCCATTGTTTACCTATTTTGTTCAGGCTAGCACCAGAGGCTTTTACGCAACTCAGGAATAACGTCTTGTACTGAAGGGGATTAATGAAGGCTATATCTAACCTCCGCGGCTCGAGTCACTCCCGGGCAGAAAAAAAAAAATCATCTGGTGACAGCAAGAATAAAATTAAAAGTACGCCATGGTACTGAAGAACTCTAAGATGATATAGATTTACCCTTTTAGTCCAGTAGTTCTTATCCATCTATCTATCTATCTATTTTTTCGTTTTCAAGTAACACTGCGTTAATCTCTGTTTCACCTTTCACACTTTCCTATAAAATGTCCACGCCAGTTTTACTATATGGCTTCGTATTCCTTCTGACTTTTTCCTGCCGGCTTCGGCTGGAGGGTTTGGAGGGCGAGGGATAGCCTTCTTCTTTGCTGTCTTTATCTCATTCTAGCAGTTTAGTTACTCTTTCGGGAACTTCCTAGCATTAGCCAACTGGCCTACTGCAGTTATCCTCTCTTCTTATGTTCCTATGTTCTATCTATCTATCTACAGTATCTATCTATCAACCTATCTATCTATTTATATCTATATCTATCTATATCTATATCTATCTATCTATCTATATCTATCTATCTATCTATCTATCTATATATATATATATATATATATATATATATATCTGTCTGTCTGTCTGTCTGTCTCTCTCTCTATATATATACAGTGGAGTCTCTCTTACCCGAAAATCATGGGACTTTCAAAGTTTGGTTTAATTGATTTTCTCGGATAAAAGATACTGTAATAATATGTAGGATGCAAGTGAACAGTATTGTGCTCACCCATCACTCATTTCTGGCGACGTCTAGCCCACCACCAGCACCAGCGCCCCAAACGCCACTCAACCATCACCATAACTACGTACGTAACTGCACTTTTGTAACTGTAATGGGGACTGTCAAATAAATTTTCACTCAAATAAACATAAATAAACCTTCACCAAAGCAATTACGTACCGGTAATTCTATCTATCTATTGCCAGACGCATAATCCCGTAAGGGGTGGCCATTTGACTTTGAGTTATTTGTTTTACGGGGAGGGGCACTAACCCTCCACAAACCCACTTGCTGACACGTAGGGAGCTCGTATGGTTTGGTTATATGGTTACCAACCAGCGTTATAAATGGTTTCTTGGCTTACAGGAAATCATTTGGCTTGTCACTCAATGTAAAGCCACCTGTAAGGGAAAGAAAATCAATAAGAAGTGACAGGAAAGATGGGAGAAATAGGAAGAGAGGAGGGCAGACACAGAAAAAGAATGATAAAGGCTAAAGAAGAAGTAGGCAGCACTACATCAAGTGAGTGGATGATCACTGTAAGCAATTCGAACAAATAAAGTGTTAAGCCAATTTTTTATTTTTTTTATTTTGTTTCCTTTTTCAATCATTTCCACATCGTCCACATCATCTCCAACATCATCCAAATCTTCCGAGGTGGTGGATACAGGTGAGGGAGTGGGCAACTCGCTCATTCTAGTGACTAGCGGAGCAACCATAAACTAACGCTAGTGGCGCGAAACAAGCCCACCATGTTTAAATTTTCGGATAGATTTCAGATTTTTGCGGCTAATCGAAATAAGAACGTTTTAGTAAAATTTACGGTTAATAGCATATTACGGTTAAATGAGTTCCGGATGACTTCACTGTATATATATATATATATATATATATATATATATATATATATATATATATATATATATATATATATATATATATATCATACAGTTTTCTTCACCTTAGGGTTTTCTTTTCCTCTCGAACTATATATATATATATATATATATATATATATATATATATATATATATATATATATATATATATATATAGAATCTTACAGTTTTCTTCACCTTAGGGTTTTCTTTTTCCTCTCGAACTGGAAGGAGTAGATATAGCCTTTGTTAATCTTATCACTACTACTACTACAGTTGAATTAGACGTTTGAGTAAAACTGTTAGATGGTAGCTGCAGTATCGATCATTTCCCCTCTCCTACAGTTGAAGAAAGTAAATGAGTTTTATCGCTCATGGTAGGTTGACCGCAATTATCTATCTGTCCATATATGTATGTATGTATGTATGTATGAATACTGTTGTGTAAACTCGCAGGAAAATAAAAGGCACAGGACCATCAAGCTTTCGTTAGTATTTCAAGACTTTTTCAGGGTGAACTAGTGTAAAGGTGCAAGAAGGCAGTACAGGTGTATCTACAGTAGGGTCAACATCTTCAAGAGAGTTGCTAAACGACTAATCCACAGTCTAAGTAGTATATTACTTAGACAGTGGACTAATCCATGGGTGGGATACCCAACTTCACCAAGTGGATCAGATTTTTTTTTTTTTTTAATATAAATAACAGAACGGAGGAAGGAAAAACAAATGAGTTAAACAAAAATAATCCATACACCAGATTACTGGTGTCCTCTATTCATATAATATCTGTAACAGTTAGACTTGAACAGTTGTGGGTTGAAATTTGGAGGGAAACAACTCTGGGGAAGCGAGTTCCAGAGATATGCAGTTCGGGGAATGAAAGAATTCTGATAGGCAGAAGTTCTGCAATATGGCTGAGTGACATTCCAGTCATGAGCGCTACCAGATGCCCGTGTAGCACGAGGGAAGGCATGGAGAGGTGGCACCATGGACGCAACTTCGTATGAGCATTTGCCATATAAATATCTGTAAAATAATGCAAGGGAGGCAATATTCCTTCTTGTTTGCAGGGGAGGTAGTTTATATGTAATGGCAGGGTTGTTAATGATTCTAACAGCTTTGTTCTGAATTTTGTCTAGTTGTCTTAATGCAACCCCTCCACAACCATTCCACAAGGGTGAGCAATAATCAAGCTGAAAGCACACATGACTCTTATAAATTATAGCTAACTGCTCATCGGCGAAGAACTTACGGACTCTGTACAATAATCCAAGTTTCTTTGAGGCGGCCTTAGCAAGTGATCTGACACGAGAGGTCTAGCTGAGGGCACTGTTAAGTGAGACGCCAAGAATTTCAATACTTTTGTAGATGGGAATATTAGTAACACTGAAGGTAATGAACGAATCTGGCAATATATGTCTATTAGTAAACTGTATATATTTAGTTTTACTAGCATTAAAAGAGACAAGGTTGTTTTGTCCCCATTCACTGATTGTAGATAGATCTTGATTTAAGGAGATGGCTGTACTGAGTTGAGAGGTAGAGATATTAGACTTTGTAAATGGATGTCTGAGTGTGAATGAACTATGTAGTGTTGAGTCATCTGCATATGAGTGAATGGGATTGTGGGTGACAGATAAGAGATCATTAATATGAACCAGAAATAGGGTTGGCGCCAGAACTGATCCCTGCGGCACGCCAGCGTTAACTGAGTTGAACTGGAATATACATCATCTACTTTTACTCTTATTTTCTTGTCACTAAGATATGAGGAAATCAAAGGAACAAAAGACGTTAGTCCATAGCAAGGGAGTCTGCACAGCAGGGAACGGTGCCATACTCTGTCAAAAGCTTTAGAGATATCAAGAGCTACTGCATGAGTTTCTCCAAAAAGATCAATTGATTGGTGGATGGTATAAGTTAAGAGATTGAGTATGTCAATCGTGGATCTTTTGTGGCGAAAACCATATTGTCTATCACTAATTAAGTTGTTGGATTCAAGATGTTTAACAATGTGCTTATTAATTAAAGTTTCAAATACCTTACCAAGAGAAGATGTGACAGCTATTGGTCTGTAATTGGAGGGGTCAAACGAACTTTCTTTCTTCGGAACAGGGTGGATATTGGCTTCTTTCCATGAATTTGGGAATAAAGAAGTATGTATGCATAGTCTGAATAATTTAGCTAGGACACCGGCATGTTCAGGGGAACACTTTTTCAAAACAATTGGTGGAATTCCATCTGGACCTGGAGCGTTGTTGGTAGGTAAATTGTCTAGGATGGATTTTACGTATTTTGTCTGTATTTGAAGTGGGGCAATTTCGGGAGAATCAAGTTCCAGTACTGGGACATTTTGGCTGGTATCGTCTATGGTAGAGTTTCTGGCAAAGGTACTGGCAAAGATATCTGCTTTCCCACGTGGGTCATTTGTAATGTTGCCATCTGAAGATTTTAGTGGGGGAATGGAAGATGACTTGTTAAAGTTATTATTGAAAGAATTAAGAGTTGACCAGAATATTCTATTGTCATTAGGGTTGTTAAGTAGGCTTGATGCTTGCTTTTGAAGAAAATTTGATTTAGATAGATTTAATACAGCTTTTGCATGATTTCTAGGAATTTTAAATTGGGAGAGTGATTCAGATGTTTTTGATTTTAGGTAAGAGGTATATGCTAATGACTTTTGGGCTGTAGCTCTGGCACAGTTGCCATCAAACCATTTTGGAGAGTTCAATCTTTTAGTGAACTGCTGACTTGGTATGAATAAATCCATACTAGTTAGTATTAAGTCGCAAATGTGGGACTGGGTAGAACTGGGATCACTAGAGAAGAAAGACTGCCATGGGACTTCAGCAAAATAATTTCTAAATCCATCCCAGTCTGCCCTATCAAAGTGCCATTGGGTCACCCTGACAGGTTCAGAACGGGGAGATGTGGAAGGGTTAACTAATGAGGCATTGATGAAATTGTGGTCAGGGGATCCAAGTGGTGACAGTACCTCTATCCTGTATTGATCTGGATTATTTGTCAAGAATAAATCCAAGAGATGGGCATTATGGTCAGGATTATCAGGTATTCTGGTTGGTTGCTTTACCAACTGGGTGAGATTAAACGATTCCGCAAACAGCTCGCAATCTAGACCAGCGTCGTCAGTCTGGGCAGAATGCAATAACCATTCAACATTGTGTATGCTAAATTCACCCAAAATGGTAATTTCGGTGCCAAGGGCAAGGTCAAAGTTACTCAACTGAGTGGATATGGAATCAAATACACTGGGTTCGAAGAAGCATTGGGGGAATGATAAACTACACAAATGTATTTGGTAATGTTTCGACAATTTAATTTATATAATGAGTAATCAAAGCTGGATGAAGTGACGTTTAAAACAGTGTCAACTGAATATTGGGATTTGATATAACAACAGGTGCCGCCCTTGTTACGGAAGTTTGTAAGAAGATGGTAACCGGGAAAACAAAATGGAGATATATCGGTAGAGGGTGAGATTTGTGGTTCTGTGAGGAAAAGGGCCAAAGGGGATATGGACTGAAAGAAAAAATGAACTGAGTTTAAATTTGTGGTAAGGCCGCGGTTGTTGGTAAAGAATAAGGTCGCACTGTCACTTCTTCACCGACAAGCATTCCCGGAAATAGCAACAGTCGCTGCCGGCACAGTCGCTTGATGGCGACCGGGAGGACCCTGTGCCGCCAGCCCTACCCTGCCGGTGGTGGCAATCCGAGGTACCACCTCATTTGATAGTAAGATTGCAGCAGCCATTACTAAAGACGTGAATAGAAGGTGTGATATGTTATGCGCATGTAGTGTGGTGTAGACAGTTGAAGGTAGAGGTATTATGAGAGCATGCTGGCCTACTCTCTGTGTAAATGAATGCACTGAAAATGTTCAGCAAAGGGAGATGGTCAGGATCAAGTCCTGAGGGCTGGTGAAACGGGAGCTCCAGCTCTCCCTATCACCAGCTTGCCATCAACCTTGGGAGTACTGCCCTGTTCGACTGGTGCTACAGTCTACTCCACGAGTGGGTGGGAAAGTATCTTAGGCCGGTAAGTGTATGTAAATACGTATGTACAATGTACATACATGTATATACGTATGTGTATACATGGATGTGTTTTATATATATATATATATATATATATATATATATATATATATATATATATATATATATATATATATATATATATATATATATATATATATTGGATACACACATACACACACACACACACACACACACACACGAGGTGCTACCCAAAAGTTCCAGTAATTTGAACAGAGGGAGCCAAGTGTTTGCAGTTTTGCCTTTTGCCACTAGGAGGAGTCAGCAGCACCCCTTGTGCATTCAGTGTGGCCCCGGCCGTGTCTGCGAGCGGACATGTTGTTAAGCTACGCTTACTATTGTAACGTGGTTTCATTTACTCGGGACTTATCTTGGAAAGATCATATTACATCTCTTGTAAAATCTGCTTCCAAGCGATTGGGTGTTCTAAGCCGACTCCGTTCCTTCTTTGCCCCTGCGCAATTGTTGACTCTATACAAGGGTTTTATCCGCCCCTGTGTGCAGTACAACTCTCATGTGTGGGGAGGCTCCCCACATACAGCTCTTCTCAATAGGGTGGAGTCAAAGGCTTTTCGTCTCATTACCTCTCCCCCTCTTATTGACTCCCTTCAACCTCTGTCTCTTCGCCGCAGTGTTGCATCTTTATCTCTTTTCTATCGCTGCTTCAATAGTCACTGTTCCTCTGAACTATCTGCATGGATTCCTCCACTTCTACTATAGGACTACATAATAGATAGATAGATAAATAGATAGATAGAGAGACAGATAGAAGCAGGAAGTCAAATGATGAGAAGGTGTTGTGTTTGCGAGAAGCGAGCAGCGCTAAACGCTTACACGGGGGAAAGCTGACGACAGCGGCCAGTAAGGAGATGATTCAGTTAGCTGTCAGCAGTCCTCTCGTGAGAAAGATCTAGTCCACCCACGAGGAACACATGTGACACACCCCTGCTATACCAGAATTTAGGAAAGAGAGCTCAGACCTAGATTAGCCACCGAACAGGCTAGACAGAAGGAGACAAGCGACCCTAGAGAGAGGTCGAGACGGAGATTAGCTTGAGAACAGAGAGAGAGAGAGATAGCGAGACAGGGAGGTAGCTACCCAGGACTTATACTATTATACCTGTTTAATATTTCCAAGACAAATAAAAATAGTCCCATACTATTCTTTACCTCTCCCGTCACTACATGACATCTGGTGGGGAAACTACTACAAGATATAAAAGCCGCTCGACCACAAGTCTAAAATATACTTCTCTACAATTAACTACAAAGTCTTTATGACATTTGGTAGCAGCGAACGTATACGAACCTCGTCTACGAATCAACATTAAATTCCTACAAAATATCAAGATTGACAACAACCAACAATATCAGCTCCTGCCCCCTCCGTCTCCCAGATCATTACGCTGATGCAGAGGTCAAGAGATCACTCGACGCCTTGCAAGTAGCTTAACGACAAATCAGCAAATCTGCGGACATCGTCTCCGAATTAAGAGACAGCCCACCCATTGTACAACCCACACCACACGTTATAGATAAGGAAACAAATACGGGAGTTTCGGATGATGAGTGGGAAACCCCTTCAGATGTTGAGAGTATCGACTTCGCAGCTGCCTTAAATACGTATGCCAATATACTTAACAGGGTTCACCGGTCCGGTCATACATATTCTACCATTCCCCCACATAACGATAAACTCGTACAAGTTGAATTAACAGGGCAATCATTAAAGATGAATCAAGAAACAAATACTGCTGATCTAAAAACCACACCTCACGTTTTTGTGTATCACGAGGATAAGACTGCCCCAAAATTCTCTGGCACAGACAAGGATCGCATTGATGTCATTTCATTAATCAGTCAGTGCGAACAAATGTTCATCAAGCGCCACATACTAGATGAACAAGAGAAAATTGCTATTTTTTCATCTTGCATAAGCCAGGAAAGATGTCCAGCAAGCAATTTATTGCGCTCCGATAAGCTACATCGTGCTAGGACATATGATGAATTTAAAACTGAATTTCTGAAGAAATTTTCTGGAGGTATGAACTTCTTGCCAGGTATAATTCCAGAATTACATAAAATTGTAGATCTTGTAAGGGAGCACACTACAAACCATGTGCTCAGTGAAATAACTGCTGATGTCTCCACAATCAAGAGAACCCTATTAGCTACTCTGGAGAATTCTAAGTGGATAACAGATGATGGAAAGATGTCCCCAGACCTCGTCGTGGACATCATTGGTTATGTAGCTGCCTTGTGTAAATTACCTGATAGAACCCTTAAGATCGCCAAAACAATCGCGTACATCCCTGGAATGTGCTTACTAGACTTAATGAACGAGGTAGAGATGCAGTGCAGTAAAGCAGGTGTGGTCGACACACATGCACATTCTGGTAGAATCAGGGTACCTGAGACAGTATCAGCTGTGAAAACATCAACACCGACCCCAAACAGAGAACAAAATCGATCGCGACCTGAAATGAGGCAGCCCAAACAAGCAAAGACGCCTAGACCTCGTTCCCACACGCCTTCCTACAGGCAGTTTCATAAGTTTTCGCGCAGCCCGAGCAGGTCTCGCGCTATAAACAACACTTTTATGGGAAATCACCTCGTAGGTCACAGTCAAGGGATAGGTCCATTCTGTGTCATTACTGTGCAAAACCAGGACACACAAGGTATGAATGCTTTATCAAGGCAAAAGAGGATAATCAAAAGACACAAGGGTTTGGTCCTTACTGTAGGCGTCATAGATACCAAGGGCACTGGACTAGTGATTGCAAAACAGTAGAAAAAATTGTGTCTATGTTCAAATCGGGGGAAGACCAAGTCATGACAAAAAACGAACAAACATAAAAAAGAACAAGGTTAAACTTCACATAGGAGGCATGTTGGGAAATGAGTGTATCTTGATACCAGCTGTATGTGAGGATCAAAACGTTTCCTTATTTTTAGATACAGGCTCTCCAGTGAACTTAATAACACATGAAGAACTAAATAGAATTCTTAAAAATAAAAAGAAAGTAACTTTTCTGGATGAAGCTGATTTAGAATTAAACACAGTAGATGGTCAAGAGATTACAGTAAAAGGTATGATAAGATTAAATCTCAGTTTCACAGAAACTACAAGACCATTCTCTGCATTGTTCTATATCGTTGAAAACTTAGCAATTAAAGCTCATATGTTACTGGGCTTAAGATCCATGAGAACTGAGAACATAACTATACTCCCACAAATGAATGGAATAGACTTTGATAATGAATTTATAGAGGAAATAACTTCAGAGCCCTCACCGATTGGTAGAAGAGAGCCAAAAAGAATTGGTAATATTAAAGGCTTTAACAAACATACACAAACAGATGAGTGTATAGATCCACTTACACCAGCAACCCCATCCTCCAGAATTAGTGACTCAGATAACAGTACTGATTTACCAATTTTTCCAGCCCATCTCACTAATGATTTGGTTATACCACCTAATTCATACATGAAGGTTACCATAAAGAGCAAATTACGGAATAGTACTGTTCTTGTCTTAGAAGAATTATGTAAAGTAAAAGGATTGTCAGTAGAAAACGCATTATGTCATACGAACGACGAAGGGCTAGCTCAGATATTCATTATTAATCACATGAATGGGGAAGTTCAGTTGAAGAAGGGAACTTGCATAGTTAATATTGAAAAATGTTTCGCCCCTGTGAAGGAAATAAATATTGGTGGAGTAACAAGTGAGATTAAATCTACGGATAGAGAAAGAATAAAAGAGAATTTAATTCACTCAGGTGAATTTGACGAAGAAAATGATTTGTTAACCCTGCTGGAAACACACAGGGACACCGTAGCCTTGCCCGGAGAACGATTAGGGTGTACTAACTTGATTAATCACATGATTAATGTGCACCCAGAAACACCACCAATTTTCGTACCAGCTTATCGCATACCACACTCCCAACGTACACTTGCAAATCAGTATGTCGATGAAATGTTAAAGCTTGGAATTATTGAGCCTTCAGTTTCTCCGTGGAACGCTCCCCTTTTCTTTGTGCCCAAGAGAAATGGAGAAATGCGTGCGGTAGTAGATTACCGTAAACTAAACAATCACACCATCCCAGACAGATTTCCCATGCCATTGCTAAGTGATGTTCTACAGAATATTGGTCCTGAGAATAATATATTCTCGACCATCGATCTCCTAAACGGATACTATCAGATTCCGGTATCTCAGGAGTCACGTAAATACACTGCCTTTTCAACAAACAGAGGCCATTATCAATATACAAGAATGCCAATGGGACTGAGGACAGCCCCTGGTACGTTCCAGCGTCTTATGAATTACGTATTGTCCGGAATTTTAGGACAAGGAATATTTGTTTATCTTGACGATATTATTATCGCAACGAAGAATATTAAGGATCATCTCAGGAAATTAGACTTACTCTTACAAAAGCTTAGTGATGCTGGATTAAAAATTAAACTTTCTAAATGCAAATTTTGCTTTAAGGAAATAAATTTCTTAGGCCACAAATTAAGCTCTGATGGTATTCACACCACTGATGACAAAATACAGGCAGTGAGAGATTTTCCTGAACCCACTACGACTGACGAAGTTAGACAATTTTTAGGTCTGGCTGGGTACTATAGGTCCTTCGTACCACAGTTCTCTCATATAGCCTTCCCTCTATTCCAACTACTCAAAAAAGATGCTGTATTCCAATGGGAAGAAGAACAAAAAAGGGCATTTAACAATCTAAAAATTAAACTAACGAATGCACCTTGTTTAGCATATCCAGATTACACGAAATCATTTCTTATTTGTACAGACGCATCAGTTAAAGGATTAGGGGCTGTACTGATGCAGGAAGATAAAAGAGGAAAGAATCAACCAATTGCATTTGCCAGCAGACAAACAAGAGGTGCAGAAAAAAATTATAGCACTACAGACTTAGAGGCACTTGCAGTGATTTTTGCATTACAAAAGTTTCGAGATTTGGTATATGGTTACGAAATCCACTTATTCACCGACCATAAACCACTGGTGGGTATGTTTAAAGAAAAACTCCTTTCTGGGAGGAGAGCAAGATGGAAATGTACAGTTGAAAACTACAGTGTACAAATACATTATATACAAGGTAAAATGAATATAGTAGCTGACGCATTATCTAGGAACCCGAACACAATTCAGGTTGCGGCGTTAGATCTCAAAGGAAATATCCCAAACCACGAGGATATCGCAAAGGCACAAAGACTTGACCCAGTATGGTCAAAAGTAATATACAAGTTAGAAAGTGGAGATGACATACAATTACCCAAACTGCATGTCCCACTTGAACAATTCACAATGGTCAATAATACATTATACAAAATTAACTCTAAACAACCAAAACGCCAAAGAAATACTAACCAGTTGGTAGTACCTAATGACATGATACCCCAAGTATTACGAATGATACACGACAGCCCACATGCAGGACACCCTGGAAAGGATAAGACATTCAACCAAGCCCAGCTATTATATTACTGGCCTTCATTACGAAGAGATATACACAATCATATAGACAGATGCGAATCATGTGCGAAACACAAAGGATACCCAATCACACCTGCACCGATGGGTAATTACCCAGTACCACATCAACCATGGGACGTTGTCGCTGTTGATTTACTCAAGTTGCCATTATCATACAATAATAACCTATACTTATTCGTAGCAACGGATCATTTTTCCCGTTATGTCATTTTAGCTCCAATTAAAGATAAGACAGCAGAGACAGTAGCAAAGGCAATAACAGATAATGTAATATGTCGCTTTACTACCCCAAAGGTATTAATAAGTGATAATGGAGGAGAATTTAATTCTGAGATCTTACAAGAAATATGTAAACAATACAACATTAAAAAGGTTAACGTTTTGGCCTATCACCCAGCATCGAATGGGTTGGTAGAGAGACAAAATAAAAAGGTATTAGATGTGCTACGACACATTCTCAGTGAAAATTATGCGAGCTGGGATGATTGGATTCCCAGAGTAGAGGCCTCCATTAATGGGTCTATAAATAAATCCATTGGTGACACACCACATTTCATTATATATGGCACGGATAAAAAATTACCATATGAGCTCCTAGAAGGTGACAGCATGCCTATATACAATTACGATGATTACTCTAAACTCCGTTTACGTGAATTCCAGGACATACACAAAAGAGTACAAAAACAATTAACGATGTCCAAGGAAGAAATGACGGAGGCATTTAACAAAAAGGCAAAAGATTCACCTATCAGCTTAGGAGACATTGTTTACGGAGTCATTCATACGAGAGACAATAAATTATCCCCTAAATTTGAGGGCCCATACAGAGTAATTAACATAAAGGCAAACAAAGTTTTAATTAAGTCACTTTCAAGTGGCGAGGAAAAACAAGTTCATATTGACCATTTAAAACGAGTTTCAAGGGAATTATCACATAATTATTCAGCCTCGGATACAACCGAACAGGTGAACGTACCTCAAGAAACCAAGCAAGAACACAACAATGATTACAAAAAGAAATTAAGGTCATATACCAAACAATCGAACATAGGTGCAACTATTCCAATGAAATCTACAGTACATCATTTACGAGAATTAAATATCGATTTAAACTCCTTCTATAAATGAAATAACAGCCAACCGTAACGCACATCATCACTATCATCAACCACAGCTTTATAGGAAATTAATAGATTTTTTTTTTTCGGTAGGTTACGATGAAGGGACTTATGCTATGGATTCTCCTATACATAGTAAGAGTATATGCGCACCTAGACCCCAAGCATATAGTACGACAAGGATGCCTCATAGCTCCAACGGCCACGACTACAATCGTCAAGGATGTCATGAGTACTGAAATAAGTCTAGATTACTTGTATGACTTACCTACTTATATAGAAAGACTTGCGACGCCGATGCGAACTCTGGACTTCAAGATAGGGAATTATGTTTCACAATCACATATCACCAAGGAAGTGGATGAAATGGTGAAGTTAGCGAAATGGAAACTAGAACAGGCGAAGTCAACTATGCTCGTCATGATCCAAGATCTCCCATCTTCTGGAACAGAGGTGCTGAGCGACAGGAACAACATCACACGTACTCGCCAAAAGCGCGGTTTGTTCGATCTGGGCGGCGCAATTCTTGGGAACATCTTTGGATTGGCTACAGAGGATGACCTTAAAGAAATAAACAAAAAATTTAATAAGATAGCTCAGGTACTAACATACCAAGATAAATTCATCACAGGACAGAACTTGGCAATGAAAACAATTGTGAAAAATCTGAAACAAGCAGAAAACGTAGCTCTCGAGAGTATAGATAAAATAAATAACTTGGAGGGTAACGTTACCCTTTTCCAGCACTTCTCCATCATCACAGAACATATTGACACGATTCTACTACAATTAGAGAACACTAGAGATCATTTCAGGGCACTTATGCAAGGAATTTCGAATGCTGGTGATGGCAAGATCACAAATGACTTACTCCCAGTTCATGAGCTACGTCAGATAGTTAGTCAAGGCATACATAAACATAAATTGAAGCCATTGTTCCGCAGTAGGGAATTTATGCAATATTACCCGTACTTGGAAGCAACACTAACACCCACATCAGTGATAGTTCATGTACCATTCATCACGGAAGACCTGTTCACAGTATACCAAATACACCCCTTCCCCTATAGAAACAACAACACTTTAGTCATCATCAACATCAACACAGACACCGAACTCATCATGGTCTCCAAGAGACGAGACACTGTCACTTTCGCAAGTGAGTCAACGATTGAGCGAAAGTGCCGCACATCCTTACATGCTGTTCATCTTTGTCCTGCGTACATTTTCACGTTTCAGCCTACTGATACGGTCCCTTGTGAAATGGCTATCATCAGCAATAACAATATTCATCATCATTGCAACTTCACTTTTGCTCCAGATAAACTTGTACACCATCAACGCATTGGACACTCGCAGTTTTTTTATTTCCCTCATAACACATCAGTTTACATAGTCTGTCCAGATATACCACCATCTCATACATCAGCCTCAGGATTATACATAGCACCAGACTACTGTGCGGTATTTACACCATCCATGTCTACTTTTTCCACCATCAATCACTACGCCATCCTCAATCATACACACAAACATTTCCACCCACTGCCTGATATGGACTTAAACATGAGCACAAGTATTAAGCTGACTTCACCTAAGTTTGAAACTATGCAGCTGATCAATGAAACAATGAAGCCCTGGGAAGATTTGAGTTTGAGTATGTTCAACCCATATTATGTGTATAGCCAAGCACCTTCTGTCTTCATAATTATCTGCATTGTGGTTGCAGTAATGCTGTTGGCCATGCACAGAATGCATGCAAGAATTGCTAATTTGGAGTCATTGTTTAGTGGGGGGAGAGTTAACATCACAGTTAACCACCCTGAATGAAGTGTATATATTTTGTATATAGTATTAATTATATATATAAAAAAAAAAAAAATAATAATAATAATAATAATAATAATAACACAAAGAAGAATGACCCATATATGGCAGACCAGTACCATTATCTTTAAATGAAATATTAGTAACTCTTACAATAATCTTAATTTTAAACTATTTTTATTCTTGCATGTATGCATTTCACTATAATAACCCAAGTACATACTGTATTACAGTTAAATAATTTACTTTAATGCATTTATTCCAATATGTATTCAACTTATTTAAAATGTAATATTACTGAATAATCACTATTTACTATGAATAATATATGTATACAATATTCATACAATTATGTTACTTTACAATATTATGTATTTCACTTAATTAGCTTATAAGTTCATTATAATGTGTATGTAGTATGTATTAATATATATTAACTATTAAATGTCGATGGTACGTCATTTTCGCGCGGCCGAGCAAATATAGGACTACATAATAGATAGATAGATAAATAGATAGATAGAGAGACAGATAGAAGCAGGAAGTCAAATGATGAGAAGGTGTTGTGTTTGCGAGAAGCGAGCAGCGCTAAACGCTTACACGGGGGAAAGCTGACGACAGCGGCCAGTAAGGAGATGATTCAGTTAGCTGTCAGCAGTCCTCTCGTGAGAAAGATCTAGTCCACCCACGAGGAACACATGTGACACACCCCTGCTATACCAGAATTTAGGAAAGAGAGCTCAGACCTAGATTAGCCACCGAACAGGCTAGACAGAAGGAGACAAGCGACCCTAGAGAGAGGTCGAGACGGAGATTAGCTTGAGAACAGAGAGAGAGAGAGAGATAGCGAGACAGGGAGGTAGCTACCCAGGACTTATACTATTATACCTGTTTAATATTTCCAAGACAAATAAAAATAGTCCCATACTATTCTTTACCTCTCCCGTCACTACATGACATCTGGTGGGGAAACTACTACAAGATATAAAAGCCGCTCGACCACAAGTCTAAAATATACTTCTCTACAATTAACTACAAAGTCTTTATGACACTACGATGGGAGTGTAGCACCCGTCTAGCAGCAAACTCTCACCCCTTTTCTGTCCAGCTCTCTAATGCAAGAGTTAACCGTTACTCCCAGTCCTTCATTTATGCAACAGGTCAACTCTGGAACTGTCTCCCTCTGTCTGTATTTCCTGCTTCCTATGATCTCCAGTCTTTCAAACGCAATGTGTCAAGGCATCTCGAAATGAATGGATCTTGAATTTGGCTCTCTCTTGTATTTTGTTTTTCTCTTGGAAGGAACAGTTTTGCGGGCTCATTGCCTTTGGTTCCTTCTTCCCCACATAAAAAAAAAAAAAAAGTCCCGTCAGGAGGAGACTGTCGGAGATGTTTTACTTAACACTGACTTAGCATTAGGTGACCAGAATGCCATAAGGTCACTGCTCCGTCAATATGCTGATGTCTTCTCTGACCAACCTAGACTTGCAAAGGCTGATTGTCACAAAATTGAGTTGACCAGCAATACTCCCGTAAAGGTTAAGCCATATCCGATTCCCATGCGACTACTGGACACAGTAGACAACGAAATTGCTGACATGAAGACTGCAGGTATTATTGAAAAGTCCTCATCTCCTTACTGTAGTCCAATGGCAGTAGTCCGCAAGAAGGATGGTGAAGTCAGGATTTGTGGCGACTATAGGAGGCTAAGTGCAATCACCAATGTGAATGCTGAGCCGATGGGTGACCACATAGCCATCTTCCCCAAGCTCGATTTGGCGAAGGGTTTCTTTCAGATTCCCCTTCACCCTGAGAGCCGTCAGTTCACTGCCTTTGCCACTCCTAGGGGGTTGTATCAGTATAAAGTCCTCCCATTTGGACTTATCAATTCCCCAGTAGTATTCAATCGTGCCGTGAGACAAGTGCTCCATGGTATCGTAGAAGTAGAGATGTTCGTTGACGCTGTCCTCGTTCATTCTGCCATGTTCGAGGAGCACCTCAGACTCTTGGAAATTGCCTTCAGTAGACTCCAGAGTTTCAACATGACTGTGAAGCCTAGCAAGTGTAAAATTGCTCACAGTGAGGTGGAGTTCCTCGGGCACATTGTTGGCAACAATCGCTGCAGGTGTCAGGGTGACAAGATTAGGAAAGTTAGAGAAGCCCCGAGACCCGTGACCAAGAAACAGGTTAGGGCATTCCTTGGCCTAGTGGGGTATTATAGGAGTTTTATCCCCAACTTTGCTCTCATTGCCCAACCGTTGTACAAGGTGCTACGAAAACATGCTCCAAACACCATTGAATGAGGAGAAGCGCAAGAGAGATCTTTTGCTGCCCTTAAGAATATGGTGTGTAAGGAGCCTATCTTGCAGTTGCCTGATTCCAACAAACCTTTCATACTGTGCACTGATGCTTCACAAGATGGAGTAGGTGCCGTATTAATGCAAGAATCGGAAGGTGGAATCTTTCCAGTGGCATACCACAGCCGTAAGCTAAAACCCGCCGAGAGGAATTACAGTACTGTTGAGAAGGAACCCTTGGCCGTGGTTGATGGTGTTAAGAAATATTATTATTATTTATATGGAGCACCATTCACTCTGGAAACTGATCATATGCCACTCACTAGTCTCAGCACGACTAAGGTGGCTAATGCAAGATTTACATGCTGGACACTGTATTTGCAGCAGTTTAACTTTGTTGTGAGATACATCAAGGGAGTGACAACGTAGGTGCAGACCTGATGTCTTGCCTGCTAACTGCTGACTAACACGGGCAACTGTTGTATGCCGGGTTCCGTAAGACAGATGTCCTCAGAGATTTGAGTAATCCAAGGACCATCTTGGTTCCCAGTTAAAAGTGTACCAGTAATTGCTGACGTCTCACCCGTTGGTCCCACAGGACGCGTTACGTCCAGGACCTGTATATACATGTATACCATAGGTTAAGGGGAAGTTTGAGACCCCCGTAAGGACAATCTGAGGCTCTGTATGAATTACCTTGTGGTGTCTCAAGCTGTGGCCCTTCTCGATAGGATTCCCGGAGAATGCACCTTATCCACATGAGTGTTCACACCCACGGTGGGTGTTAAAATGTGACCTGCCCGAGATTGCGTAGGGATTCTCAGCTTCCTAATGTTAATTGTAAGTGTACAGTTAGGTTAACCAGTAAACTGCCCGTTCTGAGAAATTTGAGTAATTCAAGAACTGGCACGTTTCCTAGTTAATAATGCTAGGTTAACCAGTAAACTACAAGGGTCCTGAGAGATTTGTGAATCCAAGGACTACGTTTCCTGGTTAATAATAAACATAAGTACTGATTGTTTTGCAGAGAGAGAGAGAAATGACACTTTTGATGCTCCACCTTGATTTTTGTTCGCAGGTGCAGCTGGTGGGTGCAGCATTGTCGTGCAGATCAGCTGATTGTCCCTGCCGCATGCTCCCGCCTCTTCCCTTCTGCCTCGTCGTCTCTTTACTATTAACTTGTATTATATCATTTTACACTTAGGCACAGTTTCACCACAACTGTCACACCTACACCGTGTATTACATACATCACCCTACCTAACAATTAGTTGTTAATGTAAATGTAACGAACTTTTCGCTCAGTTTGACCTGAGTACAGGATTTTTCACCATTGTCATGGAGTTTTTTCCTCAAGCTTGCTTCCATTAACGTAAATACGAGGTTTTTACACTCATGAGCGACTGTGATTTTCTCCTGTAGCAGGGTAGTACACACACCATAGTGTGGGTCTTGTGTGACTGAGGATTTATATGTATATTGATTTTTTTTTTTCTGAAAAAAAAATTGATTTTGATGGGGCGTAATGTCACGAATTGGCGCGAGCATGTTTATAAGTTCGTGACATTTTTGTTTACTGTGAAAACCGCGAATTCTAGTGGAATTCTCATTGTGTATCGCTCATTTCAACTGTCCACACATTCGCTCGATTGGGACGGTTTTTTAGAAAATTTATCACTGTTTCATAAGTGATCATCCTTGCGCATGACATTAGCACCTTCGCTGAGTGATTTATTCTGAGTGTGTATCGCTCACATTATTTCCGTTGGCCGTTAGCAAGCGCGGCTGGCCCTCGCCTCTCTCACAATTTGAAGTTAGTCAGGATTGAAACATCATGAGAGCAGGTTCGTTTGGGCCCAGTGTGGAGCAGCGCCGCCGTTGGCCAGCAAGTTCCGGAAATCTCCACTCAGTGTGAATCGGCGTAGAGGTTTAGCGGTTGCAGCGTCCGTCCTACTTGCCGACACCCAGTTCATTTCTGCTTAGCCCACTCTCTGACCAGTATTTCCTTTCGTTTTTCCTAGGCTTAAGAGTTTAGCTTTTGAGTGAGTGAGTGAGTGTGTTCTCCTTATTTTGAATTCATTTGACACTCATGTAACGTAAAATTTATTTCAGTGTAATTAATAAATTTACTGTTCTTTTTCTTGAGCTTAATGTAATGTAAACTCGTGTTTTATTTCTCCACATTAAGCTTAATTTACTTGCCGCTCCTAGTTCACATAACGCTTTGTATTATTCATAACTGGTACTTAGGCCAGTCCTCTTGTACTAAGCTCAAATCCTTTGTGCCAGCCTGGAGTTAATGCACCGTCAAAAACCTGTTTATCATTAATAGCATTAGTTATTGATTGTCAGGGGTGGAGGCACTTTCTCCAGAGGCTAACAGTACACAAACAGCACATGTGAGTAATTAGTCTCTGCTGCGTACTGTTGAGAAAGCTTATAAATTCTCGTCCTTAGAGAATCGGCGAAGTAAGCCAGAATAAAGTAAACTTACTGCTTGATTTTCACAAGTCAATTCATTGTCCATATTTACAAGCAACATTTTAAAATCTATTCTTTAATATATAAATCCAAAAACCCCGTGACAATGTATATACTTCCTGGTCGCCTAACAGGCCCTATGTATCGTATTTTCTTAGAGCATGATTTACCATCATTACTAGATAATATTCCTCTAGCAAGGAGCAGGAGGATGTGGTACATGCACAACGATGCACCTGCACATTTTCAGCATGACTGTACAGTAATACCTCGATCCCCAGTATCCCAACAGGTGGATAGGAAATGGCGGTCCCATTTCCTGGCCAGCACGGTCCCCTGACCTAAATCCCATAGATTTCTACCTGTGGGGCTATCTAAAATCATAGTTTATGAAACGTCTGTTGACACCGAGGATGAACTACTCCCACGAATTCAGGCTGCATGCGATCGTGTACGTACCACACCAAGTGCATTTGAGCATGAGCGGCAGTCTATGATTCGGCGATGTCATGTATGTATAGAAGGGGGAGAGATACATGTGGAACGCCTGTTGTAATGTACGTACATGAGTCTGTTTTCATGTACTTACATGATTCTGATTTGGATTGTTTAATTTCCCTCATGTAATACATACAATTAACAAAATCATTTTTCAGTGACAGACACTGAGATTGCAAGATATACTGATTGTTATTTTTCATAATCATAATCCGTTTATTTTGCTACCATACTGAACGTTATGCTGATGTCAGAAAGCTGAGCGTTAATGTGGAAATGACAACATATCTGCATCTGTGAGTGGGTCATAATCGTATGCTGTGTACTACGCCACGGTTCATTACATTTACTTAAATGGCCATGTAATTAGTGTATTACAGTATTCATTACACTGTTCAAGGATACAGTGCTTCATTTATTGTACATCACAGTAAATATTATGTACAGTATTATCATCATTCGACTGTAACTACGGACAGTACGTGGATACAACAAGTGAAAAGGGGAGGTGGAGAGGGAGTGGGGGAGGAGGCGCCAGCGTTCAGATCTGTCCCGAATATCCATGGGCTCGGCCTAGGACAGCACGCACTGTTTTCAGTTCACGTCCTGCATCTCATCAGAGGCTTATTTTTTTGCATATTATTATAGAATAATGTGATTTTGTTTTTCAATAAGGGATTTATTCCCAAAGTTTATCGGTATACATATATATATATATATATATATATATATATATATATATATATCATATATTATATATATATATATATATATATATATATATATATATATATATATATATATATATATAAAACTAGTCCCTCAATTATCCAAACAGCCACTATTTGGAACATCCATTTTCCACTATTTGGACCATCCATTATCCGGATGCTGCAATCTGGCCATTCAAAACCATTATTCAGACATTTCTCTATCTTATCCAGACAAAATGCTTGCATCCGGGTGGAAATTATGGCCGCGCAAAGATTTTTGCCCGAGTGGGGCTTTTTTTTTTTTTTTTACCTCCATCAATGAGGTTATGTTTTCACTCCTGTCTGTTTGTTCGTTGGTTGGTTAATTGATCTGTGAGCAAGATTACACAAAAACTGCTGGACAAATTTCCACGAAACTTGGTAGAAAAATGCGCCTTGGTGCAGAATACACTCTATTAAATTTTGGTGCGGATCCGGATAAAGGTGCGGATACAGGAATTTTTTTTTCACATTCTTTAACATTGCGAGATAGGGCATTGGCTGACGTATGTGCTCTATTGAGTGCCATTCTAGTTTTCCATGATTTTTAGGGCCGTAGTGATTGCTTGCTTCTGGTTGATGGATCTTGTTGACTAATTATTGCCTGGCTGTGGTTTATAGTTCTGCTTGACCAGATACAGAAGTGTTGAACACCAGGCGTAAGTGTTATACAATGCACAGTAGTGGCCTTTTACAATGGCTTTCAAAGTTAGGGTATGTACAAAGAGGGGACAGGGGAGAAGTCCACTGTCTGGATGGAGCCATTATCCGGATATGCCTTTGGCTCTATTACATCAGGTAATCGAGGGATTAGTGTATATATATATATATATATATATATATATATATATATATATATAATTATCGGAGCCTCTGTGGTACAGTGGAAGAGTGTGCGTTTCATACACGGGTGAACCAGGGTTCGCGCCCTGCCAGGGTAATAAACTTTGGGAGTATTCACCCGGCCACCAACTGCATTGGCCGACACAAGGGGTGCTGTGGTTGAACCAGTGTCGCATACTATAAAGTATGCTTGCACCCCAGTCGGCTTGCGTGGGCCGATTACACTTGGTTCACAGACTACACACACATCCAAAGCCACTTCAACACTACAATTACACTAACAAGCACTTCTCACTCTACATACAATCTCTACCAGCCAGCCTAAGCCACTTGATAGAGATACATCGGCCTCACTTCGGTCGGGATATGCCAGTCCTGCAGTGGACACTTAAACGGCTGATGTGATGATGATGATGATATCATTATCACTATCATCATCCATTGCAAGTCCAGTGCTGAACAAAAGCCTTCCCCAACCTTTTCCATGAACTCCTTGACTGAGCCAGTCTCTGTCACCTTTTGCCTGCAAACTTCTCTATCACATCTCTCCATTTCCTGTCTGACCTTGTTCTGCTTCTCTTTTAATCTCCAGGATTCTAGTCAGTGAGCCTCTTGCTTCATAGTCTATCCCTTATTCTTGCTACATGACCTGCCCACCTCCAATTCTGTTATTGTATAACTTCTACAATGTCTTTGACTTCAGTCTGCTCTCTCACCCAAGTTGATCTTTTCCTTTCTCTTAATGGTAGTCCCCCCACTGACCTTTCCATTGCAATGTGAAAACAGATTAGTTGATATTCTATTGGTTTTGCCAGTTTCTAGGTCCCACAACAATATGTCATAGCTTGGATTATACATTTGTTATAAAGTTTTCGTTTCATAAATAGTGCCAAGCTTATTTTCATGATGTCTTCATGTATACCGAAAGCGTTCCATCTAATTGAAATCCGTTTGTTTATTTCGATGTAATGGTGTTTCGTTAGTTTTAGCATATGCCCCAAGTAATTGTACTCTCGACTTCCTCAAGAATTTCTTCGCTTATTCTGATGATGCCCCTTGGTGCATTTGAATCAAACATTACTTTAATTTTATTCTGGTTTGTCTTTAGCCCTAATTTGAGTCTTTCTCTGGTTAGGTCATTTAACATTTCTTGCAATATCTCGGCTGTCTCTGAGATTAGTATAATATCATCTGTAAATCTAAAATGTTTAAAGTTTTCTCAATCAATGTTTACTCCCTTTTCCCAGCCCAGCTTTCTGAAAATATTCTAGGCATGCTGTAAATAATTTTGGTGACATTGTACCTCTCTGACGCACGGCCTCCTCAATTTTATTTTTTTCTGAGTCTTTATGTAACTTGACTGTAGCGATTCCCTCTTTATATGTTTTTGTGCAGTTTTACAATGTTCTCATTTACTCCTTGTTCTCGGAATGAATTTATAACTGTTATGTGTTCCACTGAGTCGAAAGTCATTTCATAACCATGAAAACCGAGCACAGTAGTTTATTATACTCCGTAGTTTTCTAAATTAGCTAATTCATTCTGTGTAGATGATCAGTAGTTGAATACCCGCTTCAGAATCCTGCCTGTTCACGAGGTTGGCTTTCTTCCAGAATTGTTGTTATTCTGTTCTTAAGGACTAGTAAAGAGTTTGTAAATAACTGGTAATAAGATATTGGGCCAACAGTTTTGAAGAGCTTTTGAGTAGCCTTTTTGTAAAGTTAAATAACTGTTACATTACACCATGTTTAGGGGAATTTCCTTCCTTTTTAATCGCTGAGAAAATAAATGGGCAAACCTTTTTTGTACTTCTTATCCGGCATCTGATAGTAAATCTACAGCTATTCCAGCTTCTCTTAGGGTCTTCCTTCTTTTCATACTATAAAAGAAATGTTTCCTTCTGGTTTTACCTCAGGTATTTCACTTGTGTCAACTGAAAAGTTAGCTACTGGTACTATTGGCTTTGATGCATACAGTTCTTTGTAAAATTCATCAACTCTCTTCGCAGTCCTATCTCGGCATTTAATGACTTCACAATTTTTGTTTTTCAGTGATAACATTTTTTCCTTTCCTACTGCCATTTTGCTTCTGACCTGTTTCAGAATTTTTCCTTTTTTATTCTTTGATCTGATCCATGTTTCTCTTTCGTTCTTTTTCTGTCTCTTGTGTACAAGTTTATTTAAATTCAGCTCTTCTAATTCAGTCTTTTGATGTTTTGACTTTAATCTCCTTTCATCTTTTCACGAGCTCGAGTGTTTTTCTTTTTTTTTCTGAATAATTGTTGGCTTTCGTTGCATTTCCTTTCCCCACTAACTCCACTGGTTCTCATAGTACTTTTGTTAGTCTATCATTCAACCCATCAGTGACATATTCAGCATAACTTAAAGCCTGAAATATGTTCGTTATTTCTAAGTGAATGGATGCCTTGTTTTCGCTTAATTTTATTGGACATATCACTTTATTTTTTTAAAATCTTTCTTTCACCTATGAAACTGAATCAGGTTATGCAACCTACCATTCTATGGTCACTTCCAATATCTACTTTGTTGATATCTGTGACTGTTCAGGATATTTTGAGGTTTATTCCAAGATACTGTTTTGTGTTGTTATATTGTATTCTTTCGGCGATAGATTTTAAGTGTTGGATGTACGCACGTGATGTCTTATCCTCCTTTATCACACTGTCTCATCATCAGTGGATGCATAGATAGCATACCTCATTTTGTTTAATTCGTGAAATGTTTCAATTATTTAAGTCTTATCTCATGAAGACTCTGAAGTTACAATAGGAAACAGAAGACTATCGGAGTGACTCAGGGATCGACTTGCTGCTCCAGTGTTTTGTTGTTTTCCTATGTTGAAGTGTACGCCGAAAACAATGCTTTTCTCAGTGTGACAGAGGGAGAATATGAGAGACCTTAGGGTTGCCATTTTTTGTACTTTATAGGAGCACAAATGTGTCTTTATACTTACTTCCTGGATTATTTGTATATTACCTTCGTTATATTTGATAAGTGATATGTCTATGGTATGACATTACTGGTATATTATTTGGATTACTGAACCATATTGTTATAGGGCTTTATGTATTTGGTACTGTAACAGTTGCACTTGTGTGTGTACCTGCCTACTTTCCTGTTAGGTCTTGATGTGAAGACAATAAAGGAGGGGGGACCAAGACACAGTCTTTACTACTCCTGTTTTGGATAATGGCAGCAATAAGAAGTACAAATCTTCTTCGTGTGGACCATTTGTGACCTGACGTGACTTGGTGTGAAGATTTGCAAGAGGATTGTGCAGTTTCACTTCATTGTGTCAGTAGAGCAACTTGAGTACAATAGTGAAGTTGATGATGTGATATGTTTTATCTATTTAGATTACTGTGATATCTGAGGTTTAAATAATTTAGCACCATGTCTGAAATTAGTGATATTCAAGATGCTTCAGTTCCTTCCCATCGTAGTGAAAAAGAATCCAGTGGAAATATGCTACATTGTAAAAATGTAAATAGAGAAAAAAATTGCAGAAAGTAAACGTTCTCCAGGAGGACTAACTTGTGCTTTAACCCTTGGCAGCCGGGGGTTTCCGGCCGTCGCCAGCTCCTCCTTACGGGGGATTTCCGAGATTTGGGCAAAAATACCCTTATTTCAAACCCTATTATCCGCCAAACAGTTATAGCTAGAGAAAAAAAAAATAAGTGTACATAAGACTCACCAACTCTTCCTCTTTCAAATGAAAGTATCCTGAGGTCACCAGGTGGTCCTGTCGATGAGTAAAGACAAGTTAAAGATGACTGGTTTTCCGAGTTTTGGCGGGCGAATCTGGTTGTTCGCCATGCAAGTGGCCTTGGACTTGTTGGTTAACATTAGCAGCACTGACCGGAGTGGTGATTGTAACATTGCCTGGCCTCTCGGAATACTCCAATCATTTTTTTGACTTTTCTTTACTCACCGTCGTAAGGATGAATCCTCATCCCTTCCATGTGGCTCCCCATAGAGTTTTCTGCCTGTTTAATAGCGCCACTATGTCCCATAGATGTATGAGAAAAGAACAGCTCTATTTTTATTACTCACTTCTTGCATTAATTATAATAATTTCCATCTAATACGACACTTATATCTGCACCTGATATCATGATTATGTGTTATTGCACTTTGAGAAGTAAATGCTCTGGCTGTTTCATGCAGAATGGTTGAGTAAGAGGTAATTACTTGTACAAACGCCCAAAGAAGTAATGACCAGCTTCCCAGTACCTTTCGCTCAGAAAGTGGTATCTGGCAACTGCCGCAGCCCAGTTATATTTCCTATATTGCACACTGGAAAGAGCAGTATTTAGGTAAACAACACCAAAAAGTAATATAAAAGTGTTTTTACCGTGTATATCTCGTATAACAGAAGAGGAAACCACAATATACTAAAGTTGAGGCTTAACCGTATGAAAGAGTGAAACACACGCTCTATCGCTCAACGGTTTCAGGATTATAATGCAGAAAGACTCTCGTAATACTTATTTTACAACCTAAAGCAACAATACTGAAGGGAAAATGTCCCATAAATAAAACAAACGGATAATGGTAATGTCGAAATCACAAGCACCATCAAATCAGAAAAATAAACATCTAATAATATATTATTATCCACATTTAATTCTCTATGCGGGGTGATATTTATGCAGGAAAACCCATGAGCGTTGCAGCAAGATGGAACAACACGATGCTATAGCCAGTCAGTGCAAGCAGATTATTGCTCTTTATTCAGCAAAGATTCCAGCAAGACAGATATCCCGGCAACTTAACATCGAGGAAAGGACAGTTAACGGATAGGTAAGCGATATATAGAGAGTTAGAACAGAAAATATGCCAAATGGAGCCCCTTCTAGCACAAGTCCAAGACAGACAAATTATTGCATGTGCCCAAGAACAACCCCGAACCACCTGTGTTACTATCAATGAGAAATTAATCTGTCGGTATTCAGTTTAGTGAAGCCAGTGCAATTATTGGGGAAAAACTGGTCATTTTATTCACATGATGAAAATCCAACATGTAATAAAATAATTATGTAGAGCAGTTTCATGAAAGAACTAAACAGGTAGAGGATGACAGCAAAAGCAAAAGTGCGACAAAGAAGAGAACTTCAGACGAAAAGGATTGTATAAAAGGGGGGAGGGGGAGACCGTGACAAAAGCAGAGACATCCACTCACTACCATGACATGGCTGCATCATACTGACTGACGCTGGACAGTGTTGCCAAAGGAAAACTATAGAAATCTGCTAGATTGGTCTCAAAAGTAGTAATAATCCATCAAACTGAGGGAAATTAAGGAAAACATTGCTAGACAGGACTTTTAAAAATGTCAGATACACAGAAAATATTTAGATTTTTACCAGTTAGATTGCATTTAAAACCTTTAAATTTAGCAGTGCTGGCATGAATGTGATGAGTAGAAACGTGCCAGATGTTATTTTTAACTTCTATCTATCTATCTATTGCCAGACGCCTCAATCCCGTTTGGGGTGGCCACAAACAAATCGCCTCCAAGTCGCCCTGTCCCCCGCCATTTCACTGCCCTGCTCCCAACTCACACCCCCCTCTCTCATATACCTCTCCACCCCATCCCTCCATCTCATCCTCGGCCTTCCCCTCCCTCTTCCCCACTCCACCTCACTCACATACACTCTCTTCGTCAGTCTTTCACCCTCCATCCTCTCCACATGGCCAAACCACCTCAGTGTGTTCCTCATAACACTTCCTATCACATCCACATGAACACCACAACGCTTCTTTATATCCTCATTCGTCAGCCTCTCTCTCCACGTGACTCCACAGGCTCCTCTTAAATAACTCATTTCCACTGCTTTCACTCTTGACTTGTGTCCTTCCAACAATGTCCAAGCTTCACTTCCGTACGTTAGAGTTGGTATCACAATACTGTCATGTAGTAACTTTTTCACTTCCATGCTCACTTCCTTGTTTCTTATCACTGCTTTCAAAGAACCAGCAACCTTTCTTCCCTGCTGTACCCTTTCAAGCACTTCACCCTCCAAACCTCCATCCTTACTCATCACACTTCCCAAGTACTTAAACGAACTCACATTTTCCAATTCCTCACCATCCAACCTCGCTGTACATTCACTAACTTCACCTCTCTCAAAGACCATAACTTTACTCTTCCCTACATTCACCTTCAGATTCCGATTCTTACACACTTTCTCAAACTCATCCACCAAGCCTTGCAGCTCCCCTTCGTCTTCACTCAACAACACAGTATCATGTGCAAACAACGGTACAGGAAGTTTCCAAACACTATCCTCTCTCACCAGGTGAATTTTTCTCTTTGAAGGTTGGGTTGAAACAGGGATGTGTCATGTCTCCATGGTTGTTCAATCTGTACATGGATGGGGTAATAAAAGAGGTACAAGGTAGGGTAGTGGATGTTGGAGTGGCCCTGGTGAGAGAGGATAGTGTTTGGAAACTCCCTGTACTGTTGTTTGCACATGATACTGTGTTGTTGAGTGAAGACGAGGGGGAGCTGCAAGGCTTGGTGGATGAGTTTGGGAGAGTGTGTAAGAAACGGAATCTAAAGGTGAATGTAGCGAAGAGTAAAGTGATGGTCTTTGAGAGAGGTGAAGTCAGTGAATGTACATGAGGTTGGATGGTGAGGAATTGGAAAATGTGAGTACGTTTAAGTACTTGGGTAGTGTGATGAGTAAGGATGGAGGTTTGGAGGGTGAAGTGCTTGAAAGGGTACAGCAGGGAAGAAAGGTTGCTGGTTCTTTGAAAGCAGTGATAAGAAACAGGGAAGTGAGCATGGAAGTGAAAAAGTTACTACATGACAGTATTGTGATACCAACTCTAACGTACGGAAGTGAAGCTTGGACATTGTTGGAAGGACATAGGTCAAGAGTGAGAGCAGTGGAAATGAGTTATTTAAGAGGAGCCTGTGGAGTCACATGGAGAGACAGGCTGACGAATGAGGATATAAAGGAGCGTTGTGGTGTGGATGTGGATGTGGTAGGAAGCGTTATGAGGAACACACTGAGGTGGTTTGGCCATGTGGAGAGGATGGAGGGTGAAAGACTGACGAAGAGAGTGTATGTGAGTGAGGTGGAGGGGGGAAGAGGGAGGGGGAGGCCGAGGATGAGATGGAGGGATCGGGTGGAGAGGTATATGAGAGAGGGGGGTGTGAGTTGGGAGCAGGGCAGTGAAATGGCGGGGGACAGGGCGACTTGGAGGCGATTTGTTTGTGGCCACCCCAAACGGGATTGAGGCGTCTGGCAATAGATAGATAGATAGATAGATCCTCTCTCACCAGGGCCACTCCAACATCCACTACCCTACCTTGTACCTCTTTTATTATCCCATCCATGTACAGATTGAACAACCATGGAGACATGACACATTCCTGTTTCAAACCAACTTTCAAAGAGAAAAATTCACTTAGTTCACCATCCACACGCACTGCAGCCTTCGCACCATCGTACATACTCTTCACAGCATTCAACAACTTCCCATCTACTCCATATATTCTTAACACTTTCCACAATCCTTGTCTATCCACCCTGTCATATGCTTTCTCCAAATCCATGAAAGCCGCATACAACTTCTTTCCCTTCTCTAGAAACTTTTCCACTAAAGATCTAAGAATGAATATCTGATCTACACAGCCTCTTCCCTTCCTAAAACCTCCCTGTTCTTCTCCAACTAATTTCTCTGTTCTTTCTCTAACTCTGTCTATAAGTATCCTACCATACACTTTTCCTATTATACTAAGAAGATAAATGCCCCTATGATTACCACACACTTCTTTTTCCCCTTTTCCTTTGTACAAGGGAATAATTATACCTGACTTCCAATCCTCCGGGACTCTACCTTCCTCCCAGGCCAATCTGCACATCTTCCACATCCATTCTACTACTATCTCTCCCCCATGCTTCAGCATTTCACCACACACTCCATCAATTCCTGGGGCTTTCCCCGATTTAACTTTCTTCATTGCTTCCGCAACTTGTATCTTACTGATTTCTTCCTGTCTTCTCACCTCCCTCATTCTCCCAGCCATTCCTCAGCCACTTATACTCGCATTTCTTCCATCCTCTACATTCAACAATTCCTTAAAGTGTTCTCTCCATCTTCTCACTTTTTCTCCCTTCTCCACTAGTAATCTACCATTTTTATCTTTCACTCCCATGCTAACTTCACTTCCACCCTGTCTTACTCTTTTCACCTCTCTCCTGAACATTGTCTTACAGTCCCTCCACTTTACACTCAAATTCCTTCCAAATTCCTCATCCACTCTCTTCTTACTCTCTCTTACTAATCTTTTCACCTCTCTCTTTCTTTCCACATATAACTCTCTCTTCCGCTTCTCAACTTCTTCCACGCCCCTATTTCTCATCCATTCATTGTATGCTTTCTTCTTTTGTGCCACAGCCTGTTTCACCTCTTCAGTCCACCACGCTGTTCCTTGCACCCCCCTCCGTCTTCTCTTCCTTCCACACACCACATGCTGCACATATTTCTTCTGTAAATATCTTACACACACCTTCCACGTCTCCCATCTGCTCCAATTCATATTTGCCCAATCGTTCCTCCACTTCTCTCTTATACTCTGCCTTTTTCTCATCCTCTTGTAACCTTTCCACTCTCCTTGCAACTACTCCTTCCTCTCGTCTTTCCCTTCTTCTATTCCTCCATCTTACTTGCATTCTAGTTCTGGCCACCACCAAGTTGTGGTCAGAAAGTCCACTCCCCCAGCCTCTATACACTCTTGCATCCTTTACACATCTTTGCATCCTTTCATCCACACACACATAATCAATCATTGCCTTCCTTTCATTCAGTTCACCACCCACCCTTCTCATCACTCGCCATGTATACCTGTGGATCATTTTATGCCTGAAGAGGGTATTGGCTATCACCAACCCCCATCCAGCACAAATGTCCACTAACGCACTCCCATTCTCATCTATCTCAGCAGGCACACCCCACTCACCAACTATTCCATCCACCTTCACATTCCCAACTTTACCATTCATATCACCAATCAAAAACACTCTCTCATTCCTTCCAAACTTTTCCATGCACACTTCTACATTTGTCCAGAACTCTTCTCTCACTCTTCTAGCACGATCTTGCGTTGGTGCATACACACACACAATCGCCCACATTTGTATTCCAACTTTTAACTTTACCCACACAATCCTTGACCCAACTGATCCATACTGTCTTATGCTCCTCTTCCATCTTTTACTCACAACTATACATACTCCTTCCTTTGCCCTCTCATTCTCACCTACTCCTCCACATATACCCCATCCATACTCCCATTCTGTCACACTTTCTCCTCTCCATTTTGTTTCAGTTATTCCACATACATCCACTTTCGCACCCTCAAGCACCTGGACAATCTCTCTCTCTTTCACCTCATCTTTCGCTCCCCTTACATTCCAAGTTCCAATTACCATGTCCTTTGTCCGGTCCTTGGTCGTCATCGTTTGGTCAGTCCTTGTCCGAGGCTTATTGTTTGTTTTTTTAGTTAGTTGTTTTC